>NW_026867949.1:0-87273 GCF_020745735.1 Hemiscyllium ocellatum | reverse complement strand
CGAATCAGGGTGTGAAAGGGTGGCGCGGGGAGTTGGGGGTGCGAGGGGGATGGGGGTTGGGGTGAGTGGGGGCGAGAGGGGGCGAGGGGGGCGAGAGGGGTCAAGCAGGGGGTGAGGGGGATGGGGTTCGAGAGGGGAGCGAGAGGGGGGCGAGTGGGGGCGATTGGAGGGTGAGTGGGACGAAGGGGGCCGTGGGGGTCGAGGGGGAATGGGAGGTTGTGGGAGGGGGGCGAGGGGAGCGATTGGAGGGCGAGTGGGGGCGAGTGGTGGCGTGAGGGGGCGGGGAGGTAGAGGGGTGCGAGGGGGCGAGCGGGTTTGAGGGAGGCGGGGGGGCGAGAGGGTAGTGAGGGGGGCGAGGTGGGCGGGGGGGACAAGGTGAGAGAGTGGGGGGCGATTGGAGTGCGAGTGGGGGGGCGAGTGGGGGTGGAGTGGAGTTGAGTGGGGGGGCCAGGGGGCACAGGGGGCTCTAGAGCGTGTGGGAGGGGGTGGGAGGGGAGGAGAGACGGGGAGAGTGGGGGAGAGACGGAAGGAGAGTGCTGGCTAAGTCATTTCATCGTCTGTGAAACACATTAAGACCGGCGAAGTCCCTCATCCTGATAACGTTCTGCTCAGGACTCCAGTCACTAACTTGCTGCCAGGTTCTGATAAATAACCAAAAACACAACAGGAGTTGCACTTGCAGAGAATAAGGGAGCCACGGTTACATCAACATCAGAACACGAGGAGGCTATTTAGCTTCGTGAGCCTACTCCAAAATTCACCCAAATCTTGGTCATCTTCATCATCATGACAAATCCCTGTCTTTGTCCCATAATCCTTCAGCATTTTCATTCCAAATCTGCCAATCTCAAATTTAAAATTTGCAAATAATTTCCAATCAATCGCGTTTGTGGAACTTTATCAAACTATCCATTTCTGTGTATAAAAGTGTTCCCCGTTATCACACCTCAATGTTCTGACTCGAACACTTTATCTGTTTAATCTTTCTTCTTAAATTAAGCCTTGGAATCCAAGTATCACTTCAGTAAATCTGCACTGCACTTCCCCTCAGAGGGATACTCTCCTTCAGCCATGGTGCCCAGCCCTGACAGCTTGGTCTAACTAGGTTCGGATTTGCTGAAGCATGACTTCTAATCCTTTGGTATCTCATCTTCTTCAGAGATCAATGTCAACATTCCACCGACCCCTTGGTCACTTTCCTGAACCTGTTTGAGACATTCTCGTGAACTATACAGCTGGATCAATGCCACGTAGTTACTTTGGAGTCCACTCTCTCTCTATTTTCCCAATCACAAAATATCCTATTTTGATCCAACCTCTCACTTGCCGACATAAACTCATCTGTCGTTGTTTTTTTCATTTACTGAATCATCAAGATTGCTTTCTAATGCTGTGCTTCCATCTCCCTACACTTGGAATCGCTGTCATCTGCAGAGTGGCCCCAAATGTTGAATGTGGCTTTCCTTTCATTATGTGTAGTGAATAATTACGGCTCCAACATCGATCCGTGCAGGATATCACTAAACATATCCTTCCAATTAGAATACCTCTTACTATCTGCACAAATGTCTCTTGTTCAAATCAAATTCCTCTGCAAAAATATCTTTTGCATCTTATTACCTTCAATGAACAGTAGAAAGGTGTAAATTCAGTGACATTTTTCACAGTCACATTTGCCTTGTGTTTGTCTGATTGGGGGAGCAAGGAATCCCAATAAATATTAATCGTTGTCTTCACTATATGGGAACTCGATCACAAAGATTAACAATGTCAAGTATTTATTCTCCTTCATGATTTATAAACTCTGGGCACATTGTGACCGAGTGGGACTCACTTTTTTTTTCAGAAACACAGGCCCTGCTCAACTGTTGGCTCACACTTGTTACACCATATGGTCCTCGTCCTCTCCATCTGAATCTCATGGCAAGGTACCTCGACCATGGAGAGGAGCAACTATTCCAAGCACTGAGATCCCTCTAATTGGTAACACCACTCACCCTAATCCATAAGAGAAGCCGACTGGTCCTGAACTACGTCCTCATCTGAACCATCCTGCTGGCTGCGTTCCTTCCCCATATGAAAGTGGTGTTGGCTCTCTGGTGGCAGAAGGGAATGGAAGGATTTCTCTTCAATCTCATCTTTAGTCATTGGCTCGTCAAACTTATGGGAGCATTCAGTGGCAACAGAAGCAATGTCTGGAGAGACAATAAATGATTGACATTGTTCTTTGTTATTTTCCATTGCTCACTGAAAGGTTTAGAACTTGAACTTGAAGTTAAGAGCTGAGCTAGAATCCTTGGATTAACTATCTGCTCAAGGAGCAGAGTGCGGTTACAATTATTGATTCAACACAACTTTGATATTGAATCACACGTTGTTTAAGTTTCCTTGTGCACAACCACAGATCCAGGGAAACACAAGGAACTTGGATTGAATAGGTGAAGCTCATGACTGAATAAAGGAATCTTGAATTAAAGCAGTGCAAGGCATGTGCCTATTTGACCCACATATCCTTTGGGTAGGGAAGGAGTGCTAACGTAGCAAAAGATTTGATTGATTCAAATCATCTAACTGAAGAGACACATTTCCCTGCTTAAGTCATGAGATCATTGGAAGGACAAAACACCATTTCTGGTTAAAGAATTCACCTTTCTCACCAGGTAATGAAGGCACACTGTCTCTGCAGATTGAGTCGTTGGCCACTGTTTGAACCACCTCCTCAGTAGAGCTATTTCCCTTTTGTGTGGCCAGAGGTTCTGCTTTTCTCCAAGAATGGTAAGGGTGAGCTGTCTTGTTTACTGCTGCCGCTGCTGCTCCTATAGAAATGTCACAGAACAACACAGATGCATAGTTTCAGGACTCAAAAACATGTTCGCAGTATCTGTGATTTACACAGGCTTCCTTCTCAACCTAAACCCATCAACATAGTTTTCTTTGATTTCTTGTATTCCAAGCTCCTCCTTGAATTCATCTGTTATTTGCTTCAATTATTCCTGATGAAGTAAGTTCTACATTCAAACCCCTTTTTGGTAAAGACTTTGTCGCCCTCTGCAAATTCCCGGTTAGATTTAATAGTGATTACAATTATATCCACAGATCCAGTGGATTCTGACATTCACAAGCAGAAACATCTTTTCCATGTCTACCCGATCAAACGTAACTGGACCATGTCACTCTTTTACAATGAGACAAGACTGTCCAATCTTACTTGATGAATTCAAATTCAGTTTGAATATAATTCCAGTAACTATTCTTTATCTTCCCTACTGCCTCTACATCCATATTACAATATGAAGATCGGAACTGTTTGCAGTGCTCCAAGGGTGATCTGTCCATGGTTCTACACATATCAAACACATTTCCATTCTGTCGTCCCAGAAATAAACCCATGATACACTTTTCTGTGTAACCTCACAAACTGGTGCCATTTGCTGCCAGTGACTCATTGCTATCTCCAGATCCCTCTGCCCTATTTAAGGACATATTTCCAAAGAGGAAGTGGTCTCTTTATTCTTTTGACCACAGTGTACTACCGCGCACATGGGTGGAGGTTAATCTCCCACAGCTTTGACTGCAATATTCCCTTAACCAAATCTTCCCAACAGTAAGTCTTCCTAAAAACAAAACGCCAACATATTAATGTACTTAATCTCGTCAACTATTTCTTATTTGAAAAGCACTAACTGTCGAGCTCAGTTTTGAACAAACATCCTCTGCCACAGTTATCAAAATGCCACAAGCTGAACGACAACCACTATTTACATTCATATTCACTGCAGCCTAAGAATGAGAGGTGGTATCATTGAGGGTCTATAAAATGGTCAAGGGATTGACCAAGTAGAGACAGAGAAAATGATGCAATCTACAATGAGTCGTCCTAAGTTTACAATGAAGGGAAAGTTGGAGGAATTACTTCTCTCAGAGAATGGTGAACCTGGGGAATTCCCTATCTCAGAACACTGGATTCTGGGACATGAAGTAAATTTAAATAAGAGACACACAGATTTTTAATCAGTAATGGGTTGAAGAGTTAAGGAGAGCTGGCAGGAAAGTGGTGTTCAGGCCAAGATGAGATTCACAATCAAGCTACCTAAACTTTAAACATGAACATTTCTTAATAATTCACTAGATCCTAACGAAATATTTTGTGCAGAACAAATCACATGATACATAGTTATTCAGAGAACAAAACAAGTTTGTTCATTGAAGAACCCAGAGGAAAAGGTGATGAAACAATGTGAGTTTGATATACCTCAACATCATTTCAAGTGCATTCTCTGCATAAATTCTCCTTTTCCTCCTCGAAGTATTCAACTTCTTGAATAATTGAGAAAATGAAGTCACAGTTGTACAATATAATAAATCAGACCCTTCAGTCCAACTTGTCCATGCTGACCAGATATCCTAAATTAATCTAGTCCCATTTGCCAGCATTTGTTCCATATCCATCTCAGACCATAAGACATAGGAGTGGAAGTAAGGCCATTCGGCCCATCGAGTCCACTCCGCCATTCAATCATGGCTGATGGGCATTTCAACTCCACTTACCAGCATTCTCCCCGTAGCCCTTAATTCCTCGAGGCAACAAGAATCTATCAATCTTAAACCCTTTCTACTGATTATCAGTTTATTTTACTTTATCAGCACTTGAAATACAGACTTTTTTTCTCCTAATATTGATGAAAGAAAACATAACTTCATTCATCCAAGTTAATTTTGTAATCTTTCACAAAGAAGCAAGTGAGAACAACATATAGCTGAGTGCAAACCAAAATACTGCAGTTGCAAGGTATCTGGGAACACTCTAAAGGTGAGGCACTCCTACTTTGGTGTAACTTGCAGTCTGGCCAAATTGTAGCAAAATTCTGTTGAGTTTTATCTGCAAACTATTGAATAAAATCCTCCTTGCACGGAGGCAGCATGTTGGGATGTCATTTTTAAAATATATTATTATCAAAGTTACTCACAATTCAGAGTGATCACTTGGTGCTGTCTGCATAACACAGTACGAAAAGGAATTAACAGTAAAAAAACACAATAACCCAAACTCAGAGTCACAAATTCATTGATGTTGCTTGGGTCCAGCATTTATAAGTAATCAATTTTTAGAAATAACTACAGATACATTTACTAACTATATTGGAGTACACTCAAGTTTCTTACTGAACAGTGACAGGATTGGACAGAGTCCGCATGGATTTAAGAGAGGGGAATCATACTTAGCAAATCTACTGAAAGAATCCACAGAGTCAAATATTAAAGTAAGAAATTGCAGGACAGTTAGAAAAGCTTATCATTAAACATGGTAGACTGGGTTTTGTGAAAGAGAAAGTATATTTGACAAATTTGCGACAGTTCATTGAGGAGATAACTAGCAGGGCAATCCAATGATGTTCTGTATTTGGAATTTAAAAATGCAAATGATAGGGAGCTACATAAAAGTGAATTGCACAATTGAGGAGCTCATGGTATCGGGGTAATGCATTAGCATGGATTGAGGATTGGTTAACCACACTGGCTGTTGCTGAGTCCTCACTTGCAGTGCTGTATACAATGTTAGCTCCCATATTTAATAAAGGATAAACCAACATCGGAGACCATTCAAAACAGATTCACTTAGCTGCTTCAAGCATGAAAGGGTTGACCTATCAAGAATAGATAAGCAGGGATGATGTTATGGAAACAAGATTCTGAGGAGCTTGACAGGGTGGACGTTGACTAGATCTTCCAGCACCAGTGAAGTCTCAAACAAGGGAACATTCATTTTAGAAAAAGTAAAGATTTTTTTCTCTCAGTGAATGGCTAGAATTTTCTCACCCAAACTTTTGTGAAAGTTAAATGTGGGAGGGGAATGGTTGGGTTACTCTTCGGAGTGTTGTTCTGGCTTGTTGGGCGGAAGGGCCTGTTTCCACACAGTAGGGAATCTATGATTCTATCTCAAATTATTTTAAAAAGGGTAGATAGAGTTTTGAAATATTGAGCAGTTGAAGGCTATGCGGATCAAGCATAAAAGAGGTGTTGAGGCCTGGGTTGGCCCAGCCATGATCTGACAGAATGGGGGAACAAGCTGAAAGGGATGAATTGCCTATGCCTGCTCCGATTCCTTGAGGCTCCGTTTCATTTTATTTGTCTCCAAAGAAGAGTGTGATACAATGTGCTAAAGATCTCAGATGTTGTGAAAATGGGGTGTTTATGTACTGATTCAAATGGCATTGATTCATCAGTCACAGCTATACAGTAATGAGTAGGAAGGCAGTGCCCTCCATGAATAAAGGAAATCTACTGCAGAGCTCACGCAAAGGGAATTCTTACCCTCAGTAAACTCTCAACCACCCGACCTCTTGCAAAAATGCCATCCCATTTTCCAATTCCTCCTTCTCCGTCATATCTGCTCCCAGGAGGACCAGTTCCATCAGAGAACACACCAAATGGCCTCTTTTTTTAGAGACTGCAATTTCCCTTCCCATGTGGTTAAAGATGCCCTCCAACACATCTCGTCCACATCCCGCACCTCCGCCCTCCACACCCCACCCCTCTAACCATAACAAGGACAGAACGCCCCTGGGGCTCACCTTCCACCCTATAAACCTTCGCATAAACCAAATTATCCACCAACATTTCAGCCACCTCCAAAAAGACCCCACCACCAGGGATATATTTCCCTCCCCACCCCTTCCCGCCTTCTGCAAAGACCATTCCCTCCGTGACTACCTGGTCAGGTCCACGCCCCCTACAACCCACCCTCCCATCCTGGCACTTTCCCCTGCCACCGCAAGAACTGTAAAACCTGTGCGCACACCTCCTCCCTCACCTCTAACCAAGGCCCTAAAGGAGCCTTCCACATCCATCAAAGTTTTACCTAAACATCCACTAATTTCATTTATTGTATCCGCTGCTCCCGATGTGGTCTCCTCTACACTGGGGAGACTGGGGACGCCTCCTAGCAGAGCGCTTCAGGGAACATCTCCGGGACACCCCAACAAATCCATCACACTGCCCCGTAGCCCAACATTTCAACTCCCCCTCCCACTCTGCCGAGGAATTGGAGGTCCTGGGCCTCCTTCACGCCGCTCCCTTACCACCAGACGCCTGGAGGAAGAACGCCTCATCTTCTGCCTCAGAACACTTCAACCCCAGGGCATCAATGTGGACTTCAACAGTTTCCTCATTTCCCCTTCCCCCACCTCACCCTAATTCAAACTTCCAGCTCAGCACTGTCCCCATGACTTGTCCGGCCTTGCCCTACCTGCCTGTCTTCTTTCCCACCTATCCACCCCACCCTCTCCTCCCTGACCTGTCACCTTCATCCTCTCCCCACTCACCCATTGGACTCTATGCTACTTTCTCCCCACCCTCCTCTCGCTTATCTCTCCACGCTTCAGGCTCACTGCCTTTATTCCTGATGAAGGGCTTTTTCTCTGCACTTTGGATGCTGCATGAACTGCTGTGCTCTTCCAGCACCACTGACCCAGAATCTGGGTTCCAGCATCTGCAGTCATTGTTGTTACCTCCCATCACATGACCCAACATCTCAGCACAAGCAGGACACACTGCGCATGCTCCAGCCAACAGTGACCCCAGGTGATTGATGTCAGCACCGGACCAATGAAAGGACGGTGGGCGGAGCTGGAGGACCTTGCGGGAGGTTGATCCTCCAACCAATCACAGTGAATGAAGGGCGGAGCTAAGGTAAACCATGTGATCACCCTCGCGCCCGACGCAGAGTAGCTGTAATAAATGCTTGGGAAGTTATAGAGAGAAAGGATACGGTAAGGAAAGAAATAATCAGGGAAATGTGAGAGAAGCTGTGATGTCATGAGCGGAGAGGTTTTACATACAAATTGTGCATGTCGGAAAACACAAATTTGAACGTCCCAGTCCCGTGTTTGCAGTAAATGGGGAATTGCCTCAGCGGCTGCAGGGCTGAGTGAGCGCCGCCATCTTTATTCGGGACAACGATTCACTGGACACGTGCGGGGCCGCCATCTTTGTAGGGGGCAAGGTGCAGCCAGGCGCATGTGCAGCCTCTCTCTAGTACAGAGTCATTGTGATGACAGCAGCCAATCCTGCTCTGATTCACCTCTGGGCTCCCTCAGGACCACTTCGTCAATGTCTAGCTTCCTCAGTCTCCAACCATGGGGGTATTTTTGGTCTGTTTAGTACTGTATTATTACTTTTACAGACCATTTGTAAATGATTTTTTCACGTGGCCCAGCCCCTGACCATGTGCTGCTCTATTATCAGATTATTTTGTCTTGAATATTTTTGAGTCAAGAATTCTTTTTTCCAATATACAAGTGTGTTTTCCTTCAGTTTCTGACTATCAAATTCTGCACCACTTTCATTCCCTGTCATGCATTTTGCACCCCCTTGAACTGTGTTTCTCTTTCCACAGATCCCAGTGATTAATGCCAAAGCCCTGTTGCCTGGGGAGAGGGTGATGCTTGACTTTCTTGTACAGCTGCAGTTTGTGTGGTGAAGGTGCTCCCACAATGTGGTTGGGTAAGAGACATTACAGATTATTCATTACAGCAACAGTGATGATTTGAAGATAATGTCCAAACCAAGAACAGTTTGTAATTTTATTATCATGCTTATAATTTCATATAAAATATCATTGAGAATTTTAGATATAAAGCCAGAGATGGAGATATTAGGTCAGGTGACCAAAAGCATTGCCAAAAAGCAGGTTTTGAGGGATGTCTTAAAGGTGGAACGCAGACCTGTGATGTTTTGTCTGCAAATTCCAGACCATGTTGCTTTAGCAACTGTAGAATCAGCTACACAGTTGAAGTAATGAATTAACAAATTATTAGGAGTCTCGAAGTAAATGGATTGACGAGGTCTCAAAGGATGTGTGGTGCATGGAGCTAGGGATGAGAACAGCCAGGAATCAAGTCAAGAATGAGAATTTTAAATTGTTGTTGCTTATAGGAGCCTTTTGACGGGTGAACATATTTGGGGAGAAGTGAGCACGTGGGCGATAGAGCTTTCAATTTTTCTTGAGATTACAGGGAGGTTGAATTTGGGAGGCTGGCCAGGAGTGTGTTTGGATAATTTAAGTCTGGAGATAACACACGATGGATGAGAGTTTCAGTATATGAGCTGAGATGAGGGTGGAATCAGCTAGAAATAGTGGTGTTGGAGTGGGACTGGGCTGTCACTCTTACCTCACCTCTGGGATTCAGCTGGTTGTCAGGTTGTGAATCAGGTGGTAACACAATCGGGAGCTGAGTGGCCCTGGTGGAGCCTAAAATGAGTGTCACTCAGTTGGCTGTTGCTAAGCAGCTGCTTGATAGCCCTGTTGATGAATACTTACATCACTTTCCTGCTGATCGAGGGAAATTGCCTGGGTCGGAGTTGACCTGTGTTTTTGTGTTGAACATCCCTGGGCAATGTTCCACATTGTCAGTCAATGCCAGTGCTGGATGGGTACGTGGCTTTGTGGGTGGCAAGTTCTGGAGCACAAGTTATCAGTATAATTGCCAGAATGTTAGCAGGACCCATAGCCTTTACACTACTTAACCATTTCTTGGTCTTATTCGAACTAAATCAAACTGACTTAAAACTCACGTGTGTGATTTTGGAAACCACTGTTGAAGGCTGAGATGGATCATCCCACTTTGCAACTGGCTGGGAATTGCTGCAAATGCTGCATGGATGTGTGAGATCCCTCCGTTAGTTAGGGTGGGGATATCTGTTGTGCTTCCTGCAACAAGTTGATTAATTGTCCATTACCATTCACAAGTGGGTGTGGCAGAATTCTGATCTGATCCATTGGTTGTGGGATCGTTTAGCTCTGTTGCTTGATGCTGATGCTGTTTAAAATGCAGATGGTCCCGTTTGGTAGCTTCAACAGGTTGGCACTGCATTTTTAGGTATGCCTGGTGCTGCTCATGGCATGCCATCCTTTCCTGTCCATTGTGATGGGTGAGTGCGGGATGTACAAACCCATGAGATTACAGATTGTGCTGGAGTACAGTTCTGTTGCTGTTGTTATCCCACAGTGCCTCAGAGATATCCAGTTTGAGATCCTACATCTGTCCCATTTAGCATGGTGATAGTACCACTCAGCACAAGGGAGGTTTTTCTCAACTTTAAGGTGAGGCTTTGTCTCCAAAAAGACTGTGGGATGGTCGCTCTTGTCATGGACAGATACATTTGCAGCTGATAGATTCATACTGAAAAGATCTAGTATGTTTTTCCATCTTGCTGGTTCCGTGACCGCCTGCTGCAAACTCAGTTGAGCAGCTATGTCCTTGAGGACCCGACCAGTCAGTCAGTAATCCTGCAGCTGAGCTACTCTTGGTAGAGGACATTGAAATCCTGTACCCAGAGTAGGCTTGTCACCATTTTATTGCCTCAGTGCTTCCTCCAAGTGTTATTCAACATGGAGTAGCACTGATCCGTCAGCCGTGGGAGCACAGTACGTGGTAATCAGCAGGAGCCATGAGACTTCCTGGTGTCCAAAGTCAATGCTGAGTACTCCCAGGGCAAAAGGTGTGTACATCACTGTGCCATCGCCTCTGCCTGGTCTGTCCTGCTGGTGGGACAGGACATATCCAGAGATTTCAGGAGAAAGTGAAGACTGCAGATGCTGGAGATCAGAGTGGAGAGTATGGTGCTGGAAAAGCACAGCAGGTCAGGCTGATGAAAGGCTTAGGCTCGAAACATCGATTCTCCTTGGCCTCAGATGCTGCCTCACCTTGTTATGCTTTTCCATCATCACACTCTCGATATCTAGGGATGGTGATGGTGGTGTCTAGCCATTATCTGTAAGGCATGACTCTGTGAGGATGACTATGTCAGGCTGTTCCTTGACTAGTCTGTGAGACAGCTCGCCACGTTTTGGCACAAAAAACCCGGATGTTAGTGAGCAGGATGTTGCAGAGCCGAGAGGGCTGATTCTGTGGTTGTATTTTCTGGTGCCTTGTTAGATGCCAAGTGGTCCATCCAGTTTCATTCCTTTGTTGAGACTTTGCAGTGATTAATGCAGTGAGTAGCTTGTTGGGCGACTGTCAGGTTGGCAGGATATTTTCTGCCATTGACAATAGTTCCTTGGAAATCAGGAGATTCCTAATTCGTTATTATTTCATGAATTCAGATTCCATCGTCTGCCGAGCTGGGATTCGAACAGGGACTTCAGTTGTACATTTTAATATTCTGCATAAAAGTTAAATACATTAGGTTTGTTCACTCATTTTAAACATCACTAACCCTGGTTTTGTTTCTTTGTAAACACTGTCCATCATCCTGTCTCCTTCATCCTTCTCTCCAACAACAAGAGCAACGAGCACACTGAGTTTCTCTGTCACTAAGACTGACACAATCCGACCAGCTGCCTCTGCTGCTTCCCTCCCTCCCACTAGCCCACTGAGACAAACTGCCTCACATGGTGTTCCTGGTTTTTGTCCCAAACTTACATCTTTCTCCTCTTGTCAAGCCTTATCAGAGCTCATCTTGATCTTTTCCTAGTCTCGCTAAACCACAGACATTCCAACTCTGTTTCCTCCCCGTCACTCCCCCCTCGCCAATTCACAGATATTGTTCCTTGTTCTGTCTGTCTGTCTTTTCTGGTTATGTCCTTCTCATCCATTCTGCAAAAAAAAACTAACATTTAACCTCACCATCATTTGTAAATCCTGCTCCATCCCCACTCTCCCTTTCCTTTATGAATTCCTTGTATTTGGTGTCCCTCCAGGATCTATCCTTGGTCCCTACTGTTTATCACCTACATACTGCCAGGAGGTGACATTGTCTAAAAGCACAGTGTGAGGTTTGACATGTACACTGACGATGCCCAGCTCTCCCTCCCCATCATCCCTCTCCATTGCTCCATTGTTACTCAGTTATCAAACTGCTTATCACATTCCCACTACTTGATTAACTGCAATTTCCTCCGATGAAACATTGTTACGGTTAAATCCATTACCTTCAGTTGCTAATACAAATTCCTTTCCCTTACTGCTGAGCCCCTCCCTCTCACTGGGTGCAGTCTGAGGTAGAACTAGACTCTTCACAATATTGCTGTCATATCTGACTTCAAGGTGACCTTCTAATCAGACATCTACACAATCACAAACACCAGGAATTCCAATCTCTGAAACGTTGCTTGTCTCCACCTCACCCCAGCTCCATTGCTACTGAAACCCCTTACCCGTGTCTGTGTTACCTTAAACTTGGTGAATCCAAAACAGAACCCTTGATTTCGTGACTGGCCCAGAATCTGCTGGCTTTCAGTGTTTCCTGCACAATTACCCCAGATCCCTTTCTGGTGCAGCTTTCTACAGATTCCACCATGTAAATAGCACTCTGTTCTCTTATTGTCCCCTCCAAACTGACCGACTTGACATCTTCCCAAATTATACTCCATCTGACAACTTGTTGCCCCTTCTCCTGTGTATCTCTCTCTCTTCACAATCCTCTTAGCACTTTACAGTTATGCCTTTTGTAGGAATTTCCCCCCCCCCCCCCACCCCACCCATTCTTCTAAACATTTACTGGGAACAGTGGGCAGTGTGAAGCATGCAGAGATGCTCTGTTTTTAGAGATACTCTATGGGAGGAACTTGCTGCCCATTGGTCAGAATGGAGACAACTTGCCAATCGAGCTGCATGAACCTTTCACCCCCCCCCCCCCCCCCCCATGTCTTATTGATGAGGCACAGCGGCAGCACGGAAGGGAAAAAAAAGAAGCAAATCCTGCTCTCCGCATCTCACTGACTCCTGGAATATTCTGTCCCATGTGTCAAAAATCTGCCCTGTTCAGTCGCATGAAATCCCAAGGTGGAAACTCACAGAAACCCACAGAGGTTTCCCCCTGAACTGACTGCTGACCTCCACAAGGGGTAATGTGTCCAGTCATCCTGGGCCAGGAGGAGGAGATGGTGTGAGTTTCTAACCTGATCTGACAGTGATGGAGTTTATAAACTTGTATTACAGGATACTACAGGTGGACATTCAGATGGTAATCTCAGTCATTGTAACACCAAACTCTGATTGAATTAGTCAATTCATCAGGACCTGGATATTCGCATTGTGTGTGAGTATTGTATTCCATCTGAATCCCATTTGCTGCATAAAAGTTCTCTTTGAATCTTCCCAAACCTTTTATGTGTGTCCTGTAATCCTTGTATAATGAGCTGATGGGTGTAAGGTTTATTATTATAATGTATAATTTCTGTAAATCCCTCTGTCACAGCTCCCCTCAATTGCCTTTGCTACAAGGAGAACAACCTCAGTTTCCCCAAACCCCTGATTCCCCAGTGTCTGTTTGATTAGATTACTTAGTGTGGAAACAGGCCCTTCGGCCCAACAAGTCCACACCGACCCGCCAAAGCGCAACCCACCCATACCCCTACATTTACCCCTTACCTAACACTAGGGGCAATTTGGCATGGCCAATTCACCTGACCCGCACATCTTTGGACTGTGGGAGGAAACCAGAACTCCCGGAGGAAACCCACGCAGACACGGGGTGAACGTGCAAACTCCACACAGTCAGTCACCTGAGTCGGGAATTGAACCCAGGTCTCTGGCGCTGTGAGGCAGCAGTGCTAACCACTGTGCCAGCATGCCGCCCACGGCTCTCTATAAGACACACATCAGGATTGTGTTGGAACGTTCTCCACTTGCCTACATCAGTGCAGCCCCCAACAATATTAAAGAAAGTGAACATCCTCCAGGACAAAGCACTGTGCCGTAGTGGTGTCCCATCCACCCCTTCAGCATTCCCTCTCCCCACCCCGGGGTACAGTGGCATCACTGTGTAAAAGGGAAAGTCAGCATTGTCCTCCCAGACCATAGGGCTGCTCTCTCATTAGGGAGGAAACTGGAGCCCCTGGAAGAAACCCATGCAAACACTGGGAGAATGGGCAAGTCCCACAGAGACAGTTGTCCAAAGCTGGAAACGAACCTGGGGCCCTGGCAGCAGGGCTAATCACTGAGCCACTGTGCCACCCTCAAATTGTAATTTGATTCACAACTACCACTTCCTCTGATAGTTCATTCCACACACAAACCATTGTCTGAACAAATATTTTTTAAAAATCCCCGAATCTCTTTTTAAAGCTGTTCTGCTGTCACCTTAAAAGCTATGTACCCAGTCTTGAATCGGGTTCCTTCCTGGAAAGGACACCTGCTGTTCACATTACTGATACCACCCATCCATGATTTGAGTCTAATAAGGTCACTCCTCAGCCTCCTGCGCGCCAGTGAAAGACGTCGCAGCCTATCCAGCCTCTGCTTATAATTCAGACTATCCATTCCCCTCAACATCCTGGTAAATCGCTTTTGAATCCGCTCCAAATACATAATGTCCTCCCGATATCAGCATGGCCAGAACTGGACACAGAATTCCAGAAAAGGCCTCCCCAACATCCAAAATAACATCCCAACTCTTGTACTCCAAGGTCTGAGCAATGGTGACAAGTGTGCTAAGCACCTTCTTAACCACCCTGTCTACATGTGACACAGACTTGAAAGACCCGAACCCCTCGGCCTCTTTGTTCCATATCACTCCTCGATGCCCTGTTTTTAATTAGTGTAAGTCTGCTCTCGTTTGTTTTATCAAGATGTAATATTTTGCATTTATTCCAATCCAAAAATACCAAAAAAATCCTGAGCATTAAAGACAGTGGGAGTATACTTAAGAGGGAACTCAGGAGGGCAAAAAGGGGACATGAGATAGCTTTGGCAAATAGAGTTATGAATAATCCCAAGGGTGTTTATAAATATATTAAGAACAAAAGGGTAACTCGAGAGAGAATAGGGCTCTTCAAAGATCAGCAAGGTAGCCTACGTGTGGAGCCGCAGGAGATGGGAGAGATACTAACAAAATATTTTGCATCAGTGTTTACTGTGGAGAAGGACATGGGCAATATAGAATGTGGGAAAATAGAAGTTGAATATGTCCATCTTACAGCGGAGGACGTGCTGGGTGTCTTGTAACCTGTAAAGCTTGGTTAATCCCCAGCACCTGATCAGGTGTACCCTAGAGCTCTGTGGGAAGTTGGGAATGTGACTGCTGGGCCTCTTGCTGAGATATTTTGTATCATCGATTATCACAGACGAAATGCCGAAAGACTAGAGGTTGGTTAACATGGTGCCACTATTTAAGAAAGGTGGTAAGGACAAGCCAGGGAACTAACGACCGGTGAGCCTGGGCAAGTTGTTGGGGGGAATCCTGAGGAACAAGATGCATGTGTATACTGAAAAGCAAGGATTGATTAGTGATAGTCAGCATGACTTTGTGCATGTCTCTCAAACTTGATTGAGTTAATTGAAGATGTATCAAAGAGGATTGATGAGGGCAGAGAGGTGGACGTGATCTATGGAATTCAGTAAGGTACTGGACAAGCTTCCCCATGGAAGACTGCTTAGCAAAGTTAGATCTCATGGCATACAGGGAGAACTAACCGTTTGGATACAGAACTGGCTCAAATGTAGAAGGCAGGGTGGTGGTGGAGGGTTGTTTTTCAGATTGGAGGCATGTGACCAGTAGAGTGCCGTAAAGATCAGTGTTGGGTCCACTACTTTTTGTCGTTTATATATATGATTTAGATATGAGCATAGGAGGTATAGTTAGTAAGTTTGCAGATGACACCAAAATTAGAGGTATAGTGGACAGCGAAGAAGGTTACCTCAGACTACAACAGGATGTTGTTCAGATGGGTGAGAAGTGGCAGATGGAGTTTAATTCAGATAAATGTGACGTGCTGCATTTTAAAAAAGCAAATCTTAACAGGACTGATACACTTAGTGGCAAATTCCTAGATAGTGTTGATGAACAAAGATATCTTGCAGTGCAGGTTCATATTTCCTTGAAAGTAGAGTTGCAGGTAGATAGGATACCGAAGAAAATGTTTAGAATACATTCTCTTATTGATCAGAGCATTCAGTATAGAAGTTGGAAGGTGATTACAGGACATTGGTTAGGCCTCTTTTGGAATATTGTGTGCAATTCTGTTCTCCGTGAATCGGAAGGATGTTGTGAAACTTGAAGAGGTTCAACAAAGATTTACAAGGATACTGTCAGGGTTTGAGCTGCAGGAAGAGAGCAAAAAGGCTGGGGCTTTCTTTCCCTGGAGCATCAGAGACTGAGGGGTGACCTCCATAGAGGTTTATAAAATCATTAGTAGCATGGATAGGGTAACCAGACAAGGTCTTTTCCCTGAGTAGGAGAGTCCAGAAATAGAGAGCATAAGTTGAGGGTGAGAGGGGAAAGATATAAAAGGGAACTAAGGAGCAACTTTTTCATGCAGAGAGTGGTGCCTGAATGGAATAAGCTGCCAGAAGAAGTAGTGGAGGCTGACAATTACAGTATTTTAAAGGCATTTGGATACTTGACATGAATAGGAAAGATTTAGAGGGATATGGCCCAGGTGCTGGCAAGAGGGATAAGATTAGGTTCGGATATCTGGTCGGCATGGACAAATTTGACCGAAGGTTCTGTTTAGTGCTGTTCATCTGTGACTCACAGCTCAGTGGGTTTCGGTCCCTTCAAAGATAAATCTTAATCTGTTTTATTTTAGTAAAGCTACAACATTCAGTAGGGCGACAGTTTATTTCTTTAAATACACATCTTATGATAATTTGATAAAGTTTTTTAATATAAAATATTGGTACTAATTTATTCTAGAGCTGTGTTTTGTAAAGCTGTAAGACTGTGTGCCTTTTTCTGGGTCTGTGGACTGTTAAGGTGCAGAGATGGCCATTCGTACAGTGATGTGCTCTTCCTGTTGGATGTGGGAGATTAAGGAAAGTTTCAATGATCTGATTGTCTGCAGGAAGTGAGGATGCAAATCCTGTAGGATTTCCTGGATCAGATGGAGCAATGGTTAAAGGTAATGAAGAATTTACAGGAGCATGGGGGTGTGATAGGTGGCAGTTTCAGAAAGGTAGGAAAACTGCCGATCCAGTCAGGTAGATGGGTTTCCTCTAGGAAATGGAGGACCGGAAGGCAAGTAGTGCAGGAGTCTCCTGTGGTTATTTCCATCTCCAACAAGTATACTGTTTTGGAAAGCGTCGGGGGTCACATTTTCAGGGGAATATCGCACTGACAGCCAAGTTACTAGTGTAATGAATTTAGTATAATGTGAGGTATAACAGGTTCCACGCGATCGATGGTGATAGGGGGCTCTCTAGTCTGCAGCACAGACTGCAGTTTCTGTAGCTGATAGTGAGACCTCAGAATGGGGTGGTGCCTCCCTACTGTCTGGGTGAAGGATGGCTCCGAGGGTGCAGAATATTCTGAAAGGGGAGAATGATCAGTGGGAGGTCGCTGTACATTGGTACCAATGACATAAGAGAAAAGGATGAAGTCCTGATGAGAGAATATAGCAAATTAGCCTGGAGGATAATAAGCAGGATCTTGTGGGTAGTAATATCTGGATTACTCCCGGTGCCACATGCTAGTGAGAGTAGGAATAGCAGGGTAGAGCAGATGAATGCGTGGCCAAGGATCTGATACAGGGGAGAAAGATTCCCATTTTTGGATCATTGGAATCTCTGCTGGGGGAGAGGTGACATGCATAACAAGGATGGATTACACCTGAATTGGAAGGTGTCTAATATCCAAGCAGGGAGATTTGCTAGTGCTACTCGGGAGGCATTAAACCAGTGAGGGCGTGGGGGTAAACCTAAAGAGATAGTGAGAAAGGAGGTAACCCTGAGGCTGGTACAGTTGAGAAGTTAGACAGGCAAGGGCAAGGCACAGAATGAGGTCGGACTGACAAGGTACAATAGACAATCGGTGCAGGAATAGGCCATTCTGCCCTTTGAGCCAGCACCACCATTCATTATGATCATGGCTGACCATCCACAATCAGTATCCTGTTCCTGTCTTATCTCTGTAACACTTGATTCCATTATCTTTAACAGCTCTATCCATCTCTTTCTTGAAACTATCCAGAGACTTGGCCTCCACTGCCTTCTGGGGCAGTGCATTCCATGTGTCCACTACTCTCTGGGTGAAGACGTTTCTCCTCAACTCTCTTCTAAATGGCCTCTCCCTTATTTTTAAACTGTGTCCTCTGGTTCTGGACTCACCCATCCGTGGAAACATGCTTCCTGCCTCCAGAGTGTCCAAACCTTTAATAATCTTGTAGGTCTCAATCAGATCCCCTCTCATTCTTCTAAACTCAAGTGTATACAAGCTCAGTCGCTCCAATCTTTCAACATATGATCATTCCGCCAATTCCGGGAATTGTCCTCGTGAACCTACCCAACACTCCCTCAATAGCCACAATGCTCTTCCTCAAATGTGGAGACCAAAACTGCACACAATACTCCAGGTGCGGTCTTACCAGGCCCTGTACAGCTGCAGAAGGACCTCTTTGCTCCTATACTCAATTCCTCTTGTTATGAGGGCCAGCATGCAGTGAGCTTTCTTCACTACCTGCTGTACCTGCATGCTTGCTTTCATTGACTGATGTACAACACACCGAGATCTCGTTGTACTTCCCTTTACCAAACTTGACTCCTTTTAGATAGTAATCTGCCTTCCTGTTCTTGCCTCCAAAGTGGATAACCACACATTTATCCACATTAAACTGCATCTGCTATGCATCCGTCCACTCACCTAGCCTGTCCAAGTTAACCTGTATTCTCATAACATCCTCCTCACATTTCACCCTGCCACCCAGCTTTGTGTCATCAGCAAATTTGCTAATATTACTTTTAAGATGTTCATCTATATTATTAATGTATATTGTAAACAGCTGCGGTCCCAGCACCGAACCTTGTGGTACCCCACTAGTCACTGCCTGCCATTCCGAAAGGAAGCGTTTATCACTACTCTTTGCTTCCTGTCAGCCAGCCAATTTTCAATCCAAGTCAGTATATTCCCCTTTGTAAATCCATGCTGACTCTGACGAATCCTATTACTGCTATCCAAATGAGCCATAATTTCATCTTTTGTAATTGACTCAGCGTCATTCTCACCACTGACATCAGACTAACCGGTCTATAATTCCTTGTTTTATCTCTCCCAACTTTTTTGAAAAGTGGGATAACATTAGCCACCCTCCAATCTGACTCTACATCTCCTGATTCTGTGTATCCCCCTTTCCCAAGGGACTGAACGTCATCCCTCATCAACAGGGCCATCCCACCCCCTCTGCCCATCAGTCTGTCCTTTTGATAGCACTGCACTGCATTTATTTCAATGCAAGAGGTTTTACAGGGAAAGCAGATGAGCTTAAGATATGGTTTTGAACATGGGACTGGGATATAGTGGGTATGACAGAAACGTGGCTTAGGTTGGACAGGCCAGGTAGCTTAATGTTCCAGGGAATAGATATGAGGAAGGGTAGAAAGGGGGATAAGAGGGAAGGTGGAATGGTGTTTTTGAGTAGGGATAACATTATTGTTGTGCTTAGGGAGGATATTCATGGGGGTTCGCCCGTTGAAATTACTTGGGTGAAACTGGGAAATAAGAACAGGACGATCACCTTATTGAGGTTGTCTGTGTGGGTTTCATCCAGGTGTTCTGGTTTCCTCCCACAGTCCAAAGGTGTGCAGGTTGGGTGGAGAATCCAGGCTGGATTGCCGTATTGTTCAGGGATGGGCAGGTGGGTGGATTGGCCATGGGAAATGTTCAGAGATGTGCAGGCTAGGTGGATTGGTCATGGGAAATGCAGCGTTACAGGGGTAAGATAGGAGGCTCTGAGGGTCAGTGTGGATGTGATGGGCCGAATGGCCTGCTTCCACACTTGGGATTCTTTGACGCCAATTCTACTGGTTTTAAAATAGTTGCAGAAAATAATAGATCAGATCTAAAAGTTGGTGTTCAAAATTGGACAAAGGTGAATTTTGATGGTACAAGGCAAGAACTTTCAATATTTCTTTGCAACCCCCAGGTAAAGGGACGGCTGGAAAGTGGGAACATAAGAACAGAAGGAATAGGAGCAGGGGTAGGCAATCTGGCCCCTCAAGCCTGCACTGCCATTCAATAAGATCAGGGCTGATCTTTTCATGGCCTCGGCTCCACTTTCCTGCTCTCTCACCATAACCCTTAATTCGATTCCTGTTTGCAAATCTACATTTTGCCTTAAAGACATTCAAGTTGATAACATCAACTGCTACACTCAGCAGGGAATTCCACGGATTCATAACCCTTTGGCTGAAGAAGTTCCTCCTCAACTCTGTCCTAAATCAGATACCCCCTTATTTTGACGCTGTGCTCTCTAGACTGACCCGCCCCCCAATGGAAATAACCTCCCTGCTTCTATCTTATCTATTCCCTTCTTAATTTTATTTTTTCCAATACAGCCTCCCATTCTTCTAAATTCCAACAAGTATAATCCCAGTCTATTCGGTCTCTCCACATACACCAATCCTCTCAACCCCCGACTCAAACTAGTGATCCTCCTCTGCACCCCCTCCAGTGTCAGTACATCCTTGTTGAAGTAAGGAGATCAAACCTGTACACAGTACTCCAGGTGTGGCCTCACCAGCACCCTGTACAACTGCAGCATAACCATCCCTCTAGCAAGGAAGGACAATAAACCCTTCACCATCTCTTTTAGTCCCCTGGGATGCATTCCATCACGGCCAGGAGACCCATGTTCTTTTGGGCTGTTATCTTTTCCAACACTACCTCTTTACTGAGAGTGACTGTTTCCATGTCCTCATCTGCCATTGCCTCCATAGGCTGGTGAAAATGAGACAACAAGAGTACATGGACAGTATGTTCCTGTTAAAGCCAAGTCTGGTAGGTGTAGAGAATGCTGTGTGTCTAGAGAAATTGAGGGTCTGGTCAAAAAGATGAAGGAGGGATATGGCAGCTACGGACAGCTGGGTTTGAGTGAATCCCTTGGAGTATAGGGGCAGTAGGAGTACACGTGAGGGAAAACAGGAGGGCAAAAAGGATACATGAGATAGCTTTGGGGGGAAAGAGGTTTAAGGACAATCCAAAGAGATTCTACCAAACACTAAGGACAAAAGAGTAACCAGGCAGAGAATAGGGACCCTCAAAGATCAACAAGGCTGTCTGTGGAACCACAGAAGGTGGGAGAGATACTACCCAAGGATTTCATGTCAGCTTTTACTGAAAGAGGATATGGAAGCTAGAGAGTTTGGAGAAATAAATAGTGATGATTTGACAACTGTCCATATTACAGAGGAGGTTGTACGGGATGTCTTATACAGAAAGCTGAGTAAATCTGTGGGACCTGATCAGGTGTATCCCAAATCTTTGTGGGAAGTGATCGTCGGGCCCCTCGTTGAGAGATTTGTATCACCGATAGCCGGAGGTGAGGTGCTGCAAGACAGGAGCCATTATTTGAGAAAGGTGATGAGGAAAGGCCAGGGAACAATACACTGGTGAGCCTGAGGGTAGTGGCAGACAAGGTGTTGGAAGGAATTCTGAAGGACAGGTTTATATGTAATTGGAAAGGCAAGAAGTGATTAGGAATAGTCAGCATGGCTTTGTACATACATCACTAACTTGGACTTCAGAAAGACATTCAAAAAGGTTCCACATAACAGACTGGTTAGCAAGTTAGACACCATGGGATGCAGAGAGAACCAGCTATTATATACAAATTGGCGGGAAGGTTGGGGACGGAGAGTAGTGCTTTTCGGACTGGAGCCCTGTGATGAGCAATATGGTGTAAGGATCAGTGCTGGATCCACTGATTTTCATCATTTATATCAATGATTTGTGAGTGAATATATGAGGTATAGTTAGTAGGCTTACAGTAGACATCAAAATTGGAGGTGCACTGGACAGTAAAGAAGGTTACCTCAGAGTACAATGGGACATCAATCAAATGGGCTGAGGATTGTCAGATCGAGTTTATTTCAGATAAATGTGAGGTGCTCCATTTTGGAAAAGCAAATGAGGGCAGGAATTATACACTTAATGGGAAGGTCCTGGGGGGTGTTGCTGAACAAAGAGATCTTTCAGTGCAGGTTCATAGTTCCTTGAAAGTGGAATCATAGGCAGGGTAGTGAACAAGGTGTTTGGTGTACTTGCCTTTACTGGTCAGTACATTGAGTAGTGGAGTTGGGATGTCATTCTGCGGCTGCACAGCACATTGATTCAGCCACTTCTGGAATTCTGCTTTCAGTCCTGGTCTCCCCGCTATCGGAATGATATTGTGAAATTTGAAAGGGTTCGGAAAAGATCTGCAAAGATGTTGCTAGGGTTGAGGGTTTGAGCTATATAGATAGAGGGTGAATAGGCTGGAGCTGTTTTCCCTGGAGCATCGGATACATTTGTGAGGAGCATGGATAGGATGAAATCCCAGAGTCTTATTCCCAGGATATGTGAGTCCAAAGCTTGGGGGCACAGGCTTCAGGTGTGAGGGAAAAGATTTAAAAGGGATCTAAGGGGCAATGTTTCCAGCTGAACATAGTACGTGTGTGGAAGGAGCTGCCAGAGGAAGTGTGGAGGCAGGTACAATTACCCAGTTATGCCTTTGAGATGTTGTATGTGATTAGCAAAAGTTTAGAAGGATACAGGCCAAGAGCTGGCATATGGGATGATATTAATTTAGGATATCTGGTCGGCATGGACAAGTTGGATCGAAGGGTCTGTTTCTCTGCTGTACATCTTTATGGCCCTACTAAAATTAAGATGGGTTTCTCTTTTATGGAGAGTTAGCAGAAGATCAACTAATTCTCCTTGGAGCTGAGAAGGTTAGGCAGGGATTTCGACCAGGAGCAGATTTGTTTCCAGGATATTTAATTTACAGAGAGACAGACGGAGAAATTATTAACGTCACAATTTTGAGTAACTACTTTCAGGTAAATGGCAAATAAAACAGGTTAAAAATGTGAAGATTATTGTACTCACTAAGTTCTGAGCATCTGGAACAGTTTGGACGCAGATTCAGTAGTTATTGAGAAAACAAATTTGGAATTTAACTTTTTTAAGGAAGGATTTGGAGGGCTACAGACAAATGGGAGGTGAGTTGGGATAGACTGGCCCCATCTCCAGAGGGGCCAGTACAGCTGAATAGCCCCAAACCCCTGTGCTCTGCGTTACTGCCCCATTCACTGTGAATGATGAAGCTCATCCCAGGGCAGAGTCCAAGAGACATACAGCATGGAATTAGACCCTTTGGTTGAACTGGTCCATGCCGACCAGATATCCCAACATTTGGCACATATCCCTCTACACCCTTCCTATTCACATGCCCATCCAGATGCCGAATGGTGTAACTGTACCAGCCTCCACCACTTCCCCGAACAGAAGATTCCATACAGGCACCCATCTCAGTGTGAAAAAAGTTGCCTCTTGGGTCCCTTTTAAATCTTTCCCCTCTCACCTTAAACCTACACCCTCTCGTTCTAGACTCCCCCACCCCAGGGAAAAGCCCTTGTCTATTTTTCCCATCCATACTCCTCATGATTTTAGAAAGCTCTATGAGGTCACCCCTCATCATCCGATGCTCTTGGGAGGAGCCCACTCATGTCACAATGGGGCCCAGGTGATTGACAGCAGCTTCAGACCAATAGGAGAATTGGCGTGATCCTTCGGCCAATGGGAGTGAATTGGGGTGGGTCCAGCAGGCCAACACATGGCCATGAGCTGTGCAGGCGCAGTGTCACTGTGAGAGAGGTCCTCATGAGTGTGAAGGGAGTGGGAGAGACTGCAAAGTCTGGGGAAGAAATTGAGTTATTGTGGACTGGGAGGGTTTTTAAACGCACAGTTTTAGGCTGCTAGACTTAAATTAGAAATTCCTGGTAAATTAGAACCAAAAGAACTGCGGATGCTGTAAATCTCACTCAACAGCCAAAAGATACTGGAAAAGCTCAGCAGGTCTGGCAGCATCTGTGAAGAGAAATCGGAGTTAACATTTTGGATCTGCTGACCCTTCCTCAGAACTGATGCTACTGAAAAAAAATGTTGGTATATATGCAGAAGATCGGGGTTAAGGAGTAAATGATAGGTGGTGATAGAGTCCAAAGAGATGGGAGCAGTTGGACAAAGGAGTGGATAACGATCTGGCTGGGGCAGGGTGAATAGCCGTTTATGGGGACTGTTAGTGGCTAACTATAGCTAATGTGTAATGGTAGGTTATGTACTAACAAGGCCTGGTGTGTGGGTTAAGAGGCTATGGCGCTAGGACATTGGAGAGTTCAGGACCTAAATTATTGATTTTGATACTGGGGCTAGAGGGGTGCAGGGTCCCCAAGTAGAAGATAAGGTGTTGTTCTTCCAACTTGCGTTAACATGTGGCGCTGGAAAAGCACAGCAGGTCAGGCAGCATCCCAGGAGAAGGATAATCGACGTTTTGGGCATATTCCATTCATCAGGAATGCCAGGATTGGGAGTGGGGTGGGAAGTAAGAGGGCTGAGAGATAAATAAGAGGGATGTGTGGTGTTGGTGGGAAGTGGGCTAGGAAGGCAATGGGTAGATGTAGTTAGAGGGTAATGGAGATAGGGTGGAGTGGATAATTGGAAAGGAAAGTGGACAGGTGGGACAGTTTAAGGGCGTGGTGTCGAGTTGGAGGGTTGGATCTGGGATAAGGCAGGGGAGGGGAGATGAGGAAACCTTGATTCTGTGGTTAAAGGGTCCCAATTTCTTCCTCCAGGCGTCGGGTAGCTGGGATTTGGTGGTGGAGGTGGCCCATGACTTGCATGTCCTTGGAGGAGTGGGTAGGGAAGTTGAAGTGGTCAGCCACAGGATGGTGGGGTTGGTTGGTGCATGTGTCCCAGAAATGCTCCCTGAAACATTCCACAAGTTGGTGTCCCAGGAGACAACATCGAAAGCAAAGGCCATAATAGGTGAGGTGTTTGGATGTGCAGGAAAATCTCTGCTGGATGGGGAATGGTCCGTTGGGGGTGAGGGGGAGGTGTGGGCACAGGTTTTGCACCTCTTGTATTGACAAGTGAAGGTGCTGTGAGTGGAAGGTGGGTTGTTGGGGAGCATGGATCTGACTAGGATTCACAGGGAATGGTCTCTGTGGAATGCTGAAAGGAATGGAGAGGGAAATATATCTCCGGTGGGATCTGATTGTAGGTGGTGAAAATGGCGGAGGATGATGCGTTGTATCTGGGTGGAAGGTGAGGACTGGGGGGTTCTATCCTTATTGCAGTTGGAGAGGTGTGGTTCAATGGCAGAGGTGCGGGAAGTGGTGGAGATACACTGGAGGGTATTGTTGACCACGTAGGAGGGGAAATTGCAGTCCTTGAAATATGGTGTGTTTTGGAATGTTCTGGAATGTTCTGCCAGCTTGCATCAAGCTTCACTGGAACACTGCAGTAAGCATGAGACAGAGATGTTGGCCAGGGAACAGGTTCGTGTGTTAAAGTAGCAGGCAGCTGGAAGCTCAGGGTCTGTTTTGCAGCAGAATGTAGATCATCAACTGCCATTTCCAGCACCTCCACTGAGCTGCTGCCAGACACAGGTTCCTGTCCCCTCCATTAACAGCTATTCACCCTCCCAGCCAGATTGTTATCTACTCCTTTCTTTCCAAATGTTATTTTTTCTTTTGGGCTCTGTCCCCACCTATTATTTACTCTTTACCCCCTATCTCCTGCAGTCCAAAGATGTGCAGTAAGGTGAATTGGCCAAGTTAATTTCCCGTAGTGTTCAGGGATGTATAGGTTAGGTGCATTAGTCAGGGGAAATGTAGAATAATAGGGTCGGGGAATGAGTTTGGTTGAGAAACGCTTCAGAGGGTGGGTGTGAACATGTTGGGCCGAATGGCCTGTTTCCACACTGTAGGGATTCTAATTTTCCCAGCTGCCGTCGGTTCTGAGGAAAGGTCACTTGACCTAGAATGACCCATGGTGTGTGCAGGAGGAGGAATCGGGAAAGGGGAGTTGGATCAGTTTAGACTGGAAGGGTTTAATTACACTCTGTACAGGTAGTTAGGCCTGAATTAGAAACTCTCGGTCACACGTTTGCAGCAAATGGGTAAACGGCTGTGGCCCTCAGTCAGTGATAGGTCCTGGGGTATGGCCACCATCTTTACTGGGGACAAGGTACAGCGAGGCACATGGACATGTCCTCTTCCTGGGTGGGGTCGGGGTGATTTGAAGAGGAGCATTTACACATCAAACACATACCAAGAGAAATAGTTGTCTTTACTGTTCAGCCTGCACTGACTGTGAGTTTTGTTTTGTGAATTCATTGTATAGGATATTAATTGAGAATAATTGAGACAGGGATCTCAAAAGCAATTTTTTATCGTCAGCAGGGTCATCAGGATCTGAATATCATTGACATTTAACTGTGGAAGGAGAAAGGTGTGTCTGTTCTGTCTGTGGGAAAGTATCTTTTTTCAAGCAAAAAAACAGAAATTTGTTCAAATTCGTGGTTGGATCAACCTTGGAGTTTGTGCTCAATATTGGGCCCTGCAGCTGTGGGACGAGGTATTGGCCTGAGAGGGAGCACAGATTTATCCAAATTACACCTCGTCTCTTTGTAGCAACTGTCAGATTTAGACCCAATCACCCACTTCATGATGTTAACCTGTAAAATCCTTATTTTCAATTCCCTGCAAACTTGTCATTAAAATTCCTGATGGAACGATGCTGTTCCTGAGCTCCCATTGAGATGCACTGGAACAGTACAGGAGGCTGAGGGCAGTGTAGGTGTGAGCAGACAATGAAAATGACAGGGCTGCACTGCGAGGGCTGCTTGGCTCAATGAGAGTGTTTTGGAGTTGGGTGTAAACAGAGCGAGGGGAAACAGGGAGAAGGTGAACCTCATTTTCAGTTTTAGTTCAGGCCATTCAGAAATTCACATGGTTCCAGTGGGAACAGCCAAGATTTTTTTTTAAGTTTTTAAAGTGTAAAATGTCAGCTTCAGTAAATATCGGGGCTTTCGATGATAATGGAAATGTTTGAAGAGAAGGAAGGTTGCTAGCTCATTTAAATTCTCCTAATGGGAGTAACTAGATGAATATAGAGAGATGTTGTGACAGGAGACTTCAGACCCGTGGTGTGCTCCTCTTGCACAATGTGGGAAATAAGGGACTCTTTTAGTGTCCGTGACGGCTGTGTGTGCAGGAAGTGTGCCCATCTGCAGCTACTGGGAAACTGCTTTTCAGAGCTGGAGCTGTGAGTGGACTCACTGTGGAGCAATACTGAGAATGTTATGGACGGCACGTTTAGTGAGTTAGTCACACTGCAGGTGAGGGTTACACAGGCAGAAAGGGAATGAGTGACCATCAGATCAAGTAAAAGGCACAGGAAGGAAGTGCAGGACTCCCCACTGATCATTCCCCTTCTCAAACAGATACTGTGCACCGCTTGAGATTCTGTAAGGGGGGAAACAGGTGGGGTGGACTCAGGGGAAATCAGCAACAGCCAGGTCCATGACCCCACAGAGAGCTCCGCTGCACAGAACGGGAGGAAGGAGAATGGCAGAGCTATAGTGACAGGGGATCCAGTCGTCAGGGTCAGAGACAGGCGCGTCTGTGGCCACAGACGTGAATCCAGGACAGTGGAATTGAATCCAGGAACACTTATTGATAAGTGTACAGACCAATAAAGGTCAGCGTCCCAAATACAAACTTCAGCACTTGGTCACCCTGAAGCTCTACTTTCCAGGGTCTGTGCACTTGTTCTGAGCCCTTCAGAGGGATTGAAGGGGATCAGGAGAAAACAGGAACAGGGTTTTGTTGTAGATCTTCAAAATAACGGTCACCTTCCCCCCTCGGTCTCCCTCCTCTGTCTCGCACCCCCCATCGTCCGTCCTCCCCTACCGCAGGGAAAAGACTTTGTGTATTTACCCTATCCATGCCCCTCCTGATTTTATAAACCTCAATAAGGTCACCCATCAGCCTCTGACGCTCCAGGGGAAACAGTGTATTCATCCTCTCCCTGTAGCTCAAATCCTCCATCCCTAGCAACATGCTTATAATACTATTCTGACCCCTTTGAAGTTTCACAATATTGTTTTGACAGGAAGGAGACCAGAATTGCACACAATATTCCAAGCGTGACCTAACCAATGTCCTGTCCAGCTGCAATATGACCTTCGAACTCCTATACTCGGTGCTCTGACCAATAAAGGAAAGCATACTAAACACCTTCTTCACTATCCTATCTACCTGCGATTCTGCTTTCAAGGAGCTATGAACCTGCACTCCAAGGTCTCTTTATTCAGCAGCATTCCCGAGGACCTTACCATTAAGTGTATAAGTTCTGCTAATATTTCCTTTTCCAAAATGCAGCACCTCACATTTATCTAAATTAAACTCCATCTGCCAGTCCTCAGCACATTCAACCATCTGATCAAGATCCCATTATAATCTGAGTTAATCCTTTTCACGGCCCACTACATCTCCAATTTAGATGTCATCTTACTAACAATACTTTCTATATTCACATCCAAATCATTGATATAAATTATGAAAATTAGTGGATCCAGCACCGATCCTTTGTGACACCCCACTGGTCACAGGTCTCCAATCTGAAAAGCAACCTTCCACCACCACCATCTGTATTCTACCTTTGAACAAGTTTTGTACCCAAATGGCTAGTTCTCTGTATTCCATGAGATCTAACCTTGCTAACCAGTCTCCCATGGGGAAACTTGTTGAATGCCTTACTGAAGACCATGTAGATCATTTCCACTACTTTGCCCTCATCAATCCTCTTTGTTGTTACTTCAAACAAATTGACTCAAGTTCATGAGACGTGATTTCCCTCTCACAAAACCGTTATTAATATCCAGGACTTAACTCTGTACATTGGGGTCTGTGTCACCCAGTTATGGGTACTAATATTCTAGATAAAGTTCAAGTCCATGGGTTTGTGTCAGTGACTGTGTATTGAGTCTTGTTTTTTCACCAACACAGGTGAGTTCCTTTAGAAAGGCAGGACCTCTATCCCTAACCCCGCTTCCATCTTCTCTGTCCCCTCCATCCCCACCTTAGACAGTAAGTGGGAGGAGCTCATGGAGTTTCCATGTGAGTGAGATTGAGAAAATCTTCCCTTCTTTCTTCTAGCCCACCAGGAAATGGTGGTAGTGTCTTTACCTCTGAACCAGGAGGATCAGGCTCAGAATTGAGTAACAGCATCTTTGAAGAGACTGATTAGGAAACCTGCCCAAGCCACCAGGCCATACTGTCTCCCAGCTGTCCCTGCCTGAGCCTCCAAACAGAACCTTCCTGTTGTTTCTCTCCTGTCAGACTCTCCCATTGCTCAGTTTGTCCAGGATCCTCTCTTAATGCTGCACTGCTCCTGTCCCTCACTGACCTGCCCATCCCACAGTTTCCCCTCTCATTCATTCATTCATTGTTTACAATCGCATTGTCCCAGTCCTCCAGTCCCGCCCCCTGCACCCTATTGGGCAGCAGCTGCTGTCAATCACCCAGGCTCCTGTGTGATCTGGAGCATGTGCTGTAAAAGGGGAGACCAGTGCACAGGCGCAGTGCTGGGCAATTGTTGGCGTGTGTGCAGGGCGGGTCAGTGCCAGGGAGGGAGGCTGTGGGATTAATCTGTTATTGGCAGCTCCCTCCCTTCCTCCCTCTGGGAACAGGACCCAGGGGAATGGCCCCTGCCCTGGTATCGGGACAAGTGGTTGGCGTATCAGTGGGGGAGTATTTTGCAGAAAGTTATCAGAACTCGGGTGAAGATTCAGGAATGTTATGGAAATGAACAAAGATGGGCCTGCAATTAAAGTTCTAATTTGGTTCATTTTAGTTCAACCCGATATGATTTGGCCAGTGTGTGCAGGATGGTTCTCATCAGAGGATGGGAGTGGGGAAAATAAATAAAAGGTTCCAGATTGGGGGAAAAAAATCAGTGCAGGTCTGACTCAGAAGGAAACCCTGGGAGGTGTGGGGAGGATTCACCAACACCCAGGAGGCTCCGAGTCAGACTCATTGATTGATTAGATTAGATTTCCTACAGTGTGGAAACAGGCCCTTCGGCCCAACCAGTCCACACCGACCGTCGGAAGAGTAACCCACCCAGACCCATTTCCCTCTGAATAATGCATCTAACACTCTGGGCAATTTAGCATGGCCAATTCACCTGACCTGCGCATCGTTGGGTTGTGGGAGGAAACCGGAGCACTCGGAGGAAACCCACGCAGACACGGGGAGAATGTGCAAACTCCACACAGACAGTCACCCAAGGCTGGAACCGAACCTGGGCCCCTAGTGCTGTGGGGCAGTGGTGCCTTTGTGCCACCCCTTTTTTTTTGGTCCTTAGTCTGCAGGCAGGAGCTAGGAAGCTGACTTCAAAGAGGAGAGAGAGAGAGAGAGAGAACTGGGTGTGAAGGAAAGGAGTGAGGAGATTGGTTTGGATTTCAGTTCACAGAAGAGAGAAATTGAGACTGAGATTGAAAGCTTTGGGGAAACAAAGAAACTACAATTTAATGCTGTAACTGTCTTACGAACTTGCTTCCTGTGTTAACGGTGGTGAGTTGTTTTCTCAGTTGTAGAGTGCTGAAAGGGCAGATTTGTGGATGAGAAATTCAAATTGAACTTCCTGTTCGGTTTTGATAGTTACTTGATGCGTGCCGATCTGAATATTCATTGGCCTTTTCATGTGGAAGGGAAGGTGTGTATTCTGTCCGTGGGCGAGAATTTCAAATATCAGTGTGTCTGGAGAAAATACTGAGGTATAGCCAAGTCCATTGTGACTGGAGAAAGAGTTCATTTGTTTTTAAAAGTCTGAATAAACATGGCACATTTCCCAGGAACAATTAAGTTACAGATTTGTTTTGTATGAGGAGAAGTCTTTAATTAACCATACAACCAGAAAGACACAAGGATACCTGCACCATGGGAAATACTATGAAAACGGGATTGTTGTAAAGGGGTTAATTATCGATCATGGATTGTAATCCATTGGCGTTGTCACGTCGGTTCCAGTGCCGTGGGGAAACACTGGAAATGTGATGGATACAGTGTAGGTTTCAGTTATTAAACTGTAAAAAGTGCAGAAGAAATTTAGAAGAATTTTTGCCAGGGCTCAGGAGTCTGAGTTATAGGGAGAGGGTGGACAAGCGAGGAATGTTTTTATTTAGTTTAGAGCAGAGGAAACTGAGGGGGAATCTTTTCTGGAAGTGTATAAGATCATGAGAGGCTTGGGTAAGGTGAACGCACTCAGTCTTTTTCCCAGGAAATCAAGGAGTGGAGGGCATCAGTTGAAGGTTAGAGGAGAAATTATGAAAGGGAAGCTGAGGGGCAACTGTTTTACCCAGAGGGTGGTATGTATATGGACTGAGCTGCCAGTGGAAGTGGTTGAGGCGGGTACATTAACAACACGTAAAAGACATTTGGACAAATACATGGATAGGAAAGGGTCAGAAGCAGATGGGCCAAGTGCAGGGAAATGGGGTTAGTGTGGATGGACATTCTGGTCGGCATGGGCCAGTTTGGGCCAAATGGCCTGTCTCTGCTGTAGGACTCTGACTCCAAGTATATTTACTATTTCTCCCGCTATCTCTGGGAGCACCCTGGGATGTATTCCATCAGGGCAAAGAGACTTATCTACCTTTAGCTCCATTAGCTTGCCCAGCTCTAATGCTTTCATAATATTGGTTTCTTGGTCCTCACCTTCCTCAGTCTCCTTATCAATTACTGGCATGTTCTTCATATCCTCCACTGTGAAGACTGACTGCTGTGTACTCATATTCCTGAACCCTGCTGGATAGGAATAACTTGGTACAGAACTCTGAGAGGTCTTCTTTGAGTCTTTATTGATGAGACATGGCAGTTACCTGGATAGTGTACATGCAGAACACCTCCAGGCAGCATCAGGTAACTCCCCGCCTGTCCGATGTGCAGCTCCCATTCTTATACCTTTGTGGTTTGTGGTTTTGAATGGATGCTGCCTCTCAGTATTATCTCCATGGCAATGGCAGTTAAAAAGTAGAGGTCAGCTCAGCACTTTGTGGTTACACCACATCCCCCTCCCCTGCGCCCCTGTGGCTCAGTCAGGTTTCTGACAGGCACTTCAGTTTCAGTGGGGCTGTCTGCCAGGATTCTGTTGTGGAAGAACTGGTGTTGGAGCGGGGTGGGCAAAGTTTAAAACCACACAACACTAGGTTATAGTCCAACAGGTTTATTTGGAAGTACAAGCTTTTGTAGTGTGCTGTGATTTTTAACTCAATCAGGATTATCTCTATGGTAACAGTTAAGTGCTTCAACAATTACAGAAGTCATATGTTCTCCACACACATGTTCCTCTCTAGCAATGTAAACTGCTATTCCGGTCCTAGGGACAGCTACTCATCACTTTTCTCCCACAATCCCATCTAGCTTTCTGTTGATTTTTAAAGTTTTTTTCTAATCTCCTAGTTTCTCCTTGCTCTTTGCCAATTTGTATGTGTTCTATTACAATGTGATAGACTCCCTTATTTCCTGAGCCACTCATGGCAGATTACTCCTTTTCCTACAGTCCTTCCTTTTCCCTGATATATACTTTTGCTGAGCAGTTTGACAAGTTTTTTGATATTCCTCCACTGTCTGTCAACTGTCCCACCCTAAAGGCTTTGCTTCCAGTCTACATTAGCCAACTCCTGCCTCATCCTATTGTAGTCTCCTTTGTTTAAGCACAGGATCTTGGGATTGGATTTAATCTTCCCGCTTTCCAACTATTCTAAATTTGACCATATTTATCACAAGTCTTTTATCAGATTACAAGGTGAGGCGATGTTACCTGGGTGTTTTGGTTTTCATTGTCAGGGACCTTGGCTTTGTAATAAAGTACAGGATAGATATTCACAGAGTATTCTGGACGGTGTGAATGTACTGAACAGTCTAAAACCATAAATCACTGTCTCCCCTCAATTGATATGATTTGGAGATGCCGGTGTTGGACTGGGGTGTACAAAGTTAAAAATCACATAACACCAGGTTATAGTCCTTCAGGTTTAATTGGAAGCACACTAGATTTCGAAGCGTTGCTCCTTTATCATGATCCAATTACACCTGTTGGACTATAACCTGTTGTTGTGATTTTTTAACTCACCTCAGTTTAGAATTGCAAAATCATTATCTCCCACATGCTTCCTCACTATCTAAGTTTGGAACACTAATCCACCTGACTATCCTGCATTTTCCGAAAATCTCCTTTGGTGAAGGTGGTGAGTTTTGGATGCAGCTTTCCAGTTATTACCGTAAGAAGATGAGCACTGGGCACAGGAGAGGCAATGCAGCCCTTCGATCCAGCTCCACCATTTAATACGGTGATGATTGAGCTCACCTCGGTCTCAGCTGGATGTTCCCACCTGCTCTCTCTCACCCTTCATCTCATTGTAAATTCAACATCTGTATCTCTTCATTAAATCTGCTCATTGTCCTGGCATCCACCGCATTTTGAAGAGGGAATTCCACAGATTCACAGCACATTGAGATAGGTACATTCTTCTCCATGAGAATAGAACAGAGTCCCTACAGTGCAGAAACAGGGTATTTTTCCATGGAGTCCACACCAACCCTATAATGAGCATCCCATTCAGACTCACCCATTCCCTGTATTTCCCATGGTTAATGGCTTAACCTGCACTGGCATGGACACTGGGAATTTAGCATAGCCAATCCTCCTAACCTGCACATCTTTGGACTGTGGGATGAAACTGGAACACCCAGAGGAAACTCACAAAGACACGGGGAGAATGTGTAAACTCCACACAGTCGCCGAAGGCTGGAATCAAATCCAGGTCCCTGACGCTGTGAGTAAGCAATGCTAACCATTGAGCCACCTCTACTTAAAATCTGCTCCTCCTATTAACAACCCCACGTCCCAGTTGGCTGAATCAATATTCCTTACATCAGAAAATCAGGTTGTGGAAGCAGATGTCTCAGTAAAACCCGGTGACAGTCCACATGTCCTGTGTGTCTGAATGGGGATCCTACACACAACACCCTCCAGTCCACATTTTTCATTCACGTTTCAGAGACAGGGCTCCAGTGGCTTCATGGAGACTGCAGCTCCCACAATCCCTAAGGCAGGAACCACACGTGTGTGGGGAAACCCCGCACTGTACATGTACAGAATGTGGCCGGGTTTTGGAGCATATGCTTTGGGTAAGTATACTTTGCAGAAAGTATTTCACACAGTGATTAGCTGGAGGTGGAATGCATCTGCTTATAGTATTGATCAGTTGGGGGGGTCAAAGTGTCACCACACCCATGGAGGACCACTCTCCATCCCAAATTCATTGTAATGGTGGGAATCAACTAATGGGAAACAAAGAAGGATCTGACCCATTCTCCCAGACTGAAGCTTCCTCTTCTGTCCAGGATCTGCCACCTCCCTTTCTGTTTCCTTTTGTTTCATTCTGCTGTTACATTATTGACTTGCAGCAACTGAAGGGAAAGGAAGTGAACCCAGAAACGGTACAGAGTCTAACCAGGGATGGGAAGTGGTGGCATGGATCTGTTTATCAGCAACTCCATGAGAATGGGGAGGGTGTACACTAGGGGGTAGCAGAGTCAGAATGGTGGGAGAGAGTAAGTGGGCTGGAGGGTTACAGCTTCGGGGGAAGAAAGGGGAAAAGATATTCCAAAGAAGCTAGAATTGTCTGGTCTGAATTTCTAACCTGTACATATTCCTTTATACAGGGTGCTAGGTGGTGAAGGTTTGCAGACTGAAATCTCAAAGTCATGTGCAGATTGTGATTAAGTTAACCAGCATTTGAAGAACCAAAGATAGAGAATCACTCGGCCAAAATCCTGCACACTCTCCCTCACAGCATTGTCGGTCTATCTGCACCAAATGGACTGTGAATGGTTCAAGACAGCAACTCTCTACCATCTTCCCAAGGGTAACTAGAGATGGGGAATAAATGCTGGCTGAGCCAGTGATGCCCATATCCTGGAAATGGTTTCTCTCTTGAGTTGCTGAAACCCCGTTGATGTTACTGCAGGATGATGAGGGACGCTGAGTGTATCCTCCAGGAGGCAGCACCATCACATTACCCCTGCCTACACCCACACAGTAACACAGCAACGTCACTGGAACAAAAGGCAGTGAAGCCAAAGGAGGACTTAGATATAGTTCTTCGAGGTAAAGTCATGAAAGGGGATTGGAACCCAGCAGGAACAGGAGACTGAGCTGGATGGTCAGCTGTTTCCCATTGAATGGTGGAGCAGGATTGAAAGGCCGAATGGCCTCCTCCTGCTGCTATCTCCCAGGTATGTATATAGTCATGGAGCCCGGGTAGGAAGGAGTGGGCAGGGATTCTCCAGGAGATTGCACTTCCACAACAGGTTTCAGTGAGGGATGGTTTAATGGATTTTATTTAACATTTATCTTTTAACACAAGGTTTGTAAATTTTGGTTTTTAAATGTTGTGAAAGTTTTTTGAACAGCAAATAAAATTAAAGAAAATAATCTGTCTGAATATAACAGTTTTAAAACTTTCAACCTCTGTAAAACAAAGTCCTGTCTATTCCCGGACACCATCACTTTCCAGCTACTCAAACTCCAGGGAAATATTCCCTCCCTGTCTGAACCTTTGGTTTGATTTAACTGCTTTTCAGGTCTCGCTCTGTGAGCTGCGAAGCGTTCTTTTTCCCCATTTCTCTGACCCAGAAATGTGATCACAGCAACCTTCCCACCATCAAAATCATCATTACGCCATTTTGCTTTGGGTGAACATATAATCACCAGGAGTGCAAACGTGAGGACCGCAGATGCTGGAAACCAGAGCCGAGATTAGAGTGGTGCTGGAAAAGGGCTTTTGCCACAATGTTGATTTTCCGGCTCCTGACCTGCTGTGACTTTCCAGCACCACTCTAATCTAGACATATCATCACCCGCAGTAAACCATTTGTGTAACCAATTGAATATTTCCAAAAAAAGCCCATTACGGTCCAAGCAAACCATTACAAGTGACAGAGTGAGCAGGGACTAAATCAAAATAGAGTTGTGGGGAGGGGGCAGCGGTGGAGATAAAGCACTATATCCCCTGCGGTGCCCACCTCTATCTAAAGGCATCAAGAGCATTGATGCACACCACATGCTCCTTCTCCAAGGACACCCGGCTGTTTAGCCTTTATCCTCAATCATAGAATAGAATCCCGACAGTGTGGAAGGAGAGCATTGGCCCATCAAACCCCACCGACCATCCGAAGAACATCACACCCAGAGCACTCTATCACTGTAACACTGCCTTTCCCATGGCTGATCCACCTAGTCTGCACAATCCTGGACACTGTGGACAAGGTAGCACGACCAATCCACCTAACCTGCACATCTTTGGACTGTGGGAGGAAACCAGAGCACCTGGAGGGCACCCACACTATCATGGGGAGAATGTGGGAAATCCACATTGACCAAGGCTGGACTCCAACCTTGTACCTAGTTCTGTGAAGCAGGAGTGCTGTAATCACAATTTAAATTAAAACAGATGATCCCTGCTCATTGTCCCATTGCTGTTTGTAGAGACATCCTGCCCAGAGAGACATCCTGAAGTTTAGAAAGTGGCAATGTAAGTTCAGTCAACTCCAGCCCAGTTAATGTGGTTAACAACAACAACATCAATACTCCAACAGTGTCATCATGTACAAGGGCCACTCCTGACTCTGATGAACAGTAACATCAAAGTCAGAGTCCTGCAGTCCACACGGAGCAGGTGGATGACCACTTCCCTGTGAGCACTCACTGGTCTCTCAATCATGTTGAAGACTCAGAAAAATCCCTTGTCACACAGAGGGGTGAACAGCTCCTACCCAGTGTGAACCCGCTGGGGTCTCAGTGGGCAGGATGAATCACTGAATCACTTCTCTCACACAGCATCTGAATGTCCTCTCCCCTGTGTGCGTTCACTGGGGACTCCGCAGGTACTGCATTTGAGTGAATCTCCCCCCACACTGGGAACAAGTGAATGACCGTTCCCCAGAGTGAGCTCGCTGGTGTTTAAGCAGGTCAGAGGACTGAGTGAATCCTTTCCCACACACTGAGCAGGTGAATGGTCTCTCCCCAGTGGGAATGCACTGATGTCTCTGCTGGTGAGAGATTTGAATGAATCCTTTCTCACACATGGAGCGGGTGAAGGGTCTAAACCCACTGTGCTATCTCTGGTGCCTCAGCAGATTGTAAGATCGAGTAAATCCCTTTCCCATACATGGGTCAGGTGAGCGGCCTCTCCGCAGTGTGACTGTGTTGGTGAGTGTCCCACTGGGAGGGGTAAGTGAATTCCTTATTCTGATTGAGCCCGTCCTCCTGTTTCTCTCAGTTGTTATTGACAATCTCATCCCCCCCGAACCAGAACCTGTTCCAGTGTTACAGAAACAGGCAGAATGGTCAGCTGCAGCTGGTCACCTGACCGGTCACTGGTCCTGAAAGGTTCACTCTCCACAGAGGCTGCCAGACCTGAATGTTTCCAGCAATTTCTGTTTTTATTTCTGATTCCCCAGCATTTGCAGATGTTTAGTTTTCCAATACTCATCTTGTCTGTTGCAGAGGAGTTTATAGATGAAATTAAAGGGTTTCAAAAATTGTACGTTAGGTCACACATCAGCTATGATCATCATGAATGGCAGAGCAAAGTCGAGGGGCTGAATGGCCTCCTCCTGTTCCAATGAAAGTTGTCCATCTGCAGCTTGTGGTAACATTTCCCCTCACTGCTCACTTCACCTCCATGTCTAACACACTGTTACTGACTGAACAAACCTCCTGTGTTTGAACTAAACCTGCTCATGTTCAGTGGCTCCCTCTCCTGCCTCCCAGGTTTAACTCTCACCATGGAATGCTGTCTCGTATTACTGCAGGAATGCCCACAAGGACTAATCCTGGAGTCTGTATCCCCTGGGATCCACAATCACCGTTTATTTCCTTCTTCCTCTTTCATTCTGTCGATTGAACTCTCGGTTTCAATCCATTCTCCTGTCAAGCTCTTCAACATGCCCATGTGGATGGACTAGAGGCAGCTGGGATTTAATGAAAGGAAGTGGGGATTAGGCAGAAGCACGAGGGGCGATGATAACAAAGACAGTTCTCATTGTAACGGCAGAGTTTCTCCGTGACCCAGTGAGTGGTGAAGCACCTGAGTTTGTGGGGGGAGACAGATTCAATCAGGGATTTGGTAAGACACTCAGACATTGACCTGTCCATCTGATTGTTAACTCAGACAGATAGAAAGAAAGATGCACATTTAGATCGCAACTTTGATGATTTGGGGCAATGAAACATGCTTCCAACCCAATGATTTCAACCTCAAATCTCTGAAAACACAGACACAAAGCTTCCTGCTTGTACCAGGCTGTCTCTGAGCCTCCTCTTTTCTTGAGAAAAGCATTTTGAGCTGTTCAGCCTTTCCTGGTGATAATAGCCACTATGTGCCTGTAAGATTTGTGACTGAACCTTTATTTTCCTGTTCCTTCTGAGTGATGAAAGTAGCAAAAACAGTTCCTGACCTGTGAGGGGGTTTGGGTGGAGTATTTATATTTACAAATTCATTCCCACCCTCACATTCAGTGTGAAATTGATGTAAAACTGAAGAAAATGAGTGAGTGAGCACCCACAGAACCATAAAGGAAGCATATGTATCTGAATTGAATGAACCTACTCTAAGATCAAACTAACCAACACGCCCTTCATTTACCATCATCCATGTGCCTATCCAAGAGTCCCTGATGGATCTGAATCTACTGCCACCACTGGCAGTGCATTCCACGCACCCACCACTATCTATGAAGAAACTATCTCTGACATCTCCCCACAACTTCCCCCATTCACCTTAAAATTATGCCACTTTGTGGGGAAAACTCTTTCAATGTCCATTCTATCTATGCCTCTCATCATCTTATAAAAATCTATCAAGCAAACTCTCACCCTCTTTCACTGCAATGACCAAAGCCCCAGCTCCCTCAACCTTTTTTTCATAAGACATGCCTTCTAGTCCAGGCAGCATCTTGGTAAATCTCATCTGCACCTTTTCTAAAGCTTCCACATCCTATGTCTAATGAGGTGATCAGCACCGAACACAATATTCCAAGTGTATTCTCACCAGGGATCCATAGAGCTGCAGCATAACCTCATGGCTCTTAAACTCAATTTCCCAGCGAATGAAAGCTAACACAGCATACACCGTCTCAATAAACCTATTACCTTGGATGTCAGCCATGAGGGATGCATGGACGTGCACCCCACGATCCCTCTGTTCCTCCACATTGTCATGAATCCGGCATTTAATCCGAAAATATGCACTCAAATTTGAAATTCCAAAATGAATAACTTCAAACTTTCCCAGAATGTATTCCATCTGCCACTTCTCAGCCCACCTCTGACAATGCCCTCTAGCAACCTACAAAAGCCCTCCACACTATCGACAACTCAACCAACCCTCATGTCATTGGCAAATTTCCTAACCCACCCTTCCACTTCCTCATCCAAGTCATTTATAAAAATCACAAAGAGCAGAGGTCCTAGAACTAATCCCTTCAGAATACTACTGGTCACCATGCTCCAAGCTGAAAACTATCCATGTAATCTCACCCTGTCTTCTATGGGCCATCCAATTTATTCTATAACCAGGCAGGTTTCCCTGTATCCGATGCCTCATTACTTTCTAAATGAGCCGACCATGGGGAACCTAATCAAACACATTGCTAAAATCCATATACACCACATCCACTACTCTGTCCTCATCAATGTGCTTGTAATATCCTCAAATAATTCAATAAGGTTTGTGAGGCATAACCTGCCACTCACAAAGCCATGCTGACCATCTCTAATCACTCAATACTTTTCCAAATAGTCATAAATTCTGTCTTTCAGAATCCTCTCCAATAATTTGGCCACAACTGATGTAAGACTGACTCATCGATGATTCCCAGGATTATCTCAATTGCCTTTCTTGAATAAGGGAATAATGTTTGCCACCCTCCAATCATATGGTATGACTCCAGTGGACAGTGAGGATGCAAAGATCATTGCCAAAACACAGTAATCACTTGCCTCCCTTCCCATAACAACCTAAGTTATATCCTTTCTGGCCCAGGGGACATCTATCCCTGTGATTTTTCAATATTTTCAGCACATTCTCCGCCTTAACATCAACCTGTTCGACCATATCAGCCTGTTTCACGCTGTCCTCACAGGAACAAGATCCCACTCATTCATGAATACTGAAGCAAAATGCTCATTAAGGACCTCCCCTACCTCCTCTGACTCCTGACACAAGTTTGCTTCACTATAAGGGGTATTAATGTGGAATTATATCTCAGCACTGAATTAATGTAAAGATATTGCAGTGTACAATCACTCGATTACTTTGAATATTGAGCTGTATTTTAACTGAGAAAACACAGTTGAATTGATTTGATTATATTTCACTTCATGCTAACGTTTATTGTATTTCGAACCATAATAAGAGTTTCCTTTTTACATATATATAACTTACTTAAAATTCATCGCACGTTTATGTACAGAAAATAGAATTAACATCTGTTTGTTCCTTTCTTTATCGATGACTGTTCATTTTGAATTTGTGGAAGGTGTACATTCTTGAAAGGAAGGGAAATTGCATTTTTAAATCAAAGTACAATGATCATGCAGTTTTATCAATTTGTCTTTCAAAGAATTGTCATGAGATTCCTCTTTATTTAAGACCACCATTGTATTGTTATTGTAAAATATTATTTAATTTCCAGTCCATTACACACAGAAACTACCAAATTAATTCCCATTTGAATTACTACAATAGACAGCTGATTAGTTTTCATTTGTGTAACCACATTAAACATAATATTGCAGTCCTGCCCGTCCTGGGTGGGAACATTATGAAAGGAGCTTGTGGAGCTGTGGCAGTGTCTATATTACTGGACTCGAGGGAAGGTTTCAAATCACACCTTCACCAGAAATATACCAAGAGCTGCTCTGAATGGTGATTAGAGAGCACCTAAGCACAGACTGAACTGCTTTCCAATTCAACATTAGATCTGCACTTATCTATTATATCAAAAATCACACAATCTGATACTTATTTGAGTCAGGTTACCAAGAAATATGTGTTGGAAACTTCACTTTAGCCACATTGCTTTTACAAAAGACTTACATCTGTCCCTGTTTTCTCTAACTGAAAGAAATCTGAAGAGGATTTTCACTTTTATGAAAAAAGGGGAGATGTTTCCCATTTAAATTAATGCTTCCTCGATTTGCCCCTTTTCCGTTTATGTGAGGTTTCATAATAATGCTCTACTTTCAGATTGTGGGGATACCTGTATCTAATTCTGTTGCTTATAAGTTCCTGGAGAATATTTGAAAATGTTGCAGAATTAAAGATTACGATGTCTAAGTAATGTGATTGATTTTTTTTGTTACAAAGGGGCAAGTCCAAACAATTGAAACACATTAAACATTATTCTCTCGTGCTATAAATTTGAAATAAAGTTGATGTCTTCTTCAGTAAACTAACAAGTGCTACCACCAATTACATGTCAGTCAGCTGGTTACCTACTTTGTAACTAAATGTTGTGATTCATCTCAATATTACTCTGTCCTTTTATCAAAGTGAATTTGGATTTGTTCGGTTTATGAATTGTCAGAAACTTGCTTTTATTTTTCCATTCACCTGTTCATTTTGACCAATAGATTGGAGTTTGTTCATTTAAAAATAAGGTTTGCACGTCTCTCACATATCTCATTTCTTGTATTATGATTCAAGAATGTTTCCTGGTGGAATTCGAGTAAATTCCAAACATTTGTTGACTTCAAATAAGATCTGTAACACCCAGTTATCAATCTGTTGTTAATGTTACAGCGGGTTACATTGACATTGATTAGGTACTCATTCAGAGAGATCAATTAACAATTATAAACTATTTGCAGGATTATTGAATTGAAAGAGAGATACAGATGGGCAAACATTTTTTGGAAGGCATTGCTTTTTCATTTAAATGTGTTGGCTGTTCCAGAATTCTATCTCGCCTTCCATTGGTTTTCTTGTCGAGAATGCAGATTTATAGTTCATGTGAATTTTAATGTGTTCTGTATTTTGAGATTTGTATCAGATTTAAGAAGAAAAGGAGAAACAATTAACATGAAAACTTTAGTGAATAGAAAGCAAAGGAAATTAAATTGACAGAAGCAACTTTTAGTATAATCTCGGAATATTCAGTCAAATTTTTCTAATGTCAAGAGCGTGGTGCCAGAAAAGCACAGCAGGTCAGGCAGCATCCGAGGAGAAGCAGAATCAACGTTTTGGGCATCACCCCTTCATCAGGAATATTTTCTGATGATGGCCTAATGCCCGGAAGGTCGATCCTCCTGCTCTTTGGATGTGCCTGCCCTTTTCCAATGCCACACTCTTGGCTCTGATCGTCAGCTTCAGCTTTCCCCACTTTCTCCAAATAAGTTTAATGAAGATGAACTGAAAAGGTTAGCATCAGCAGTTGGACAAGACCAAGTAAACACATTTTTTGCAATATTTACAGAGAAAACCTGTTCGAGAACATGCAACAAATCAGATCGAACAACACTCTTGCCGTTAGAACCCTTGGCCATTCATAATAAAGAATAACCATGCTTTGAACAACCAGTGTGGTGTATAACTACTGAAGTGAAATACCAGAGGGACAACGATTGCATTTATTGGAGGGAATGATAACCAGATCCTTACTGTGATAGTGGTGATTAATCTCAGAAACAATAAGATATTTACTGTGATTATTCCACTGAACAGTAATTAGATGGTGATGAAGATCTTTGTGTGGCTTCATGTGCAGTGTTTTGTTTGAACATTGATTTCAGTAACATTGAGATATTTTACAAGATTGACTATTGACTGTTAGAGATAAGTTTCAAAGGCAACTTTTTTTTAAATGTCAGTTTTGTTTAGCGAAACACAATTCTAATTATACGGAATCCCTACTATGTAGAAATAGGCCATTTGGCCCAACAAGTCTACACTGACGTTCCAAAGAATAATCCACTCAGCACCATTCTGCTCACAGATTATTGGACATTTACCCCTGACTAATGCTCCTAACCTACACATCCCTGAACAGAACGTGCAGTTTAACATGGCCAATTTACCTAATCTGCACATCTTTGGATTGTGGGAGAAAACCAGAACATGCAAACTCCACACAAAGATGTGACTGAGGATGGAATCAAACACATTTGCATAACACTGTAACACATGAGTGCTAACCACTGACCCTCTGTTCTCAATGCCCATGCAAGAAGTGAGATAAGTAAGAGGCGTGCAAAACAAAGATAAAAATCTCTAACAAATCACAAATGAACAATAATTAGAAAATTAATATGATCAAAATACAACAATACTAAGGTGAATTGCATTGTTTAGTTGCAAATTTAGGAATGAGCGAACTAATGAATAACGAGAAGTGACATTTGTTTATTTCACTGATGAAGAAATTGACTTGCTTTTCACCTTTGTAACACTGCAGAATAGCAATTTATGTGCCTGAAATGTTTGAATTAAGCTCTTTCTAATAAAAGAAAATAAAGTTTCATATTGCAGTGTTGGTACTCAGAAACAATTGGTCAAATTAAAATGTGAATCTCACTTGTTCAAAAGACTTTCTTAAATAATTGCACAATTATAACTATGACAATGACTTGATAATGTTGTTATATGAGCAATTAAAATGATTCAATATTTCAAAAACACTGTTGTTATGTTGATTGCATATTTATTAAAATTGGTAAATTGTGGAATACAATATAGAAACTAGCTTTATGAATTGAAGAAAAAATGAGCCAGTGATTACAGAACATTTATTTTTCTTTACTAAATACAGGTAACACAAGAAATGTGAATTTCTATCAAATGGTTTCCTCATAGAGACATGTTATTTTAATTCAGATGATTAATATTATGATCAGATTTCAGACATTTGTGTCAAAATTTGGAAGAAAGTTAATAGATAATGAAAGTGAGCATGAAAATAAACAAATGATGCAGATATTTGGTACATAAAGGAATTATAATAATTGTGTCATTATTGTACAGTGATGAATAATGTTGGAATAGAAAGGACAAAAAGAATCAACATGTTCAAATCAGTTCTTTTCTTCCAATTAAATGAAACCAATAATCATTTTGTAGAGCGCGTGATTCGGAAAAAAAAAGTCATTTACTGTGTGATATAAACTGAAAACGAATTCCATTTTGCAAAAATGGAGACTTTCCCAAATTCAAAGTTTAGGTTTGCTGAATTATACAACAAAAGTGGTTGTAATTTGAAATATCTCTTGCACACAAATGTAAAATAAATAAACTTAAAGATTTTTAGAATGACAAAACGTTTGTTGTTTGCATGATTGTATTACAGTCAATATCCGTGATAAAGTAAAAGCATTGTTTTAAGCAACATAAATCATCTTTAACTCCTGAACCGAAATAGAAGATATCAATTGCACTTGTTGCATGAAATAGTAAACAAATGCTTACTGTTGTCATTGGTTTCAGGAGCAATCAGGTACTTACTCAGGTTATTCTACTGAACAATAATCAGGTGGTGATGGAAGTCTTTGTGCAGCTCTATGTGTACTGTTTAGTGTGAACATTGGTTTCAATAAAATTGAGATATTTACATGAATTAGGAACAGATTGATAATTGGATGCGAATGATCTGATTTAAAATCTGACATTTTTTTTATACTTACTATGATTGTTGAGTGAAACGTTCTTAAACCATCATGCAATCAATGGGATAAGTGAGAGTTGGCAAATCCAACTTTCAAATGAACACAACCTGATATTTTCACACCATTTCAATGTCACATTCAATATAAATAAATGACTGGAAAGCAAAAATCAAATCTCACACAATTCATAAACTGACCAGTAATTAAAAAATAGATAAATAATATCATGTGACATTTGTTTATTTTACTGAAGAATCAATTGATCTTTTCTCATATTTATAGCACTGGAACATAAAATTCTATGTGTTGTTTTAACTAAGATCTACAGAACAAGAGAAAATTAATGACTAACATGACTTTGTATATTTCAGCTTTATGACTGCAACATTCTCAAATATTTTCCGAGGAATATTGATTGAGTGGAATTAGATACATATTGCTATTAGTGACCAGATGAAAGTATATAGCAGATACTGTGATTATTGGAATGAATGATGAAAGATGATACCTCCTTATAATCAACAGATATTGTGATTGGATATACAGTAAATGTCAGCATCGAAGTAAATTATAATCAAATCAATTCAAAAATGTTTCCAAGTTTAAAATAAATACAATATTCACAATGATTGAGAGATTGCACTTTGCAATGTCCTTGCAGTATTTATTGTACGGAAGCATAATTCCACATTTATACCCCTTACTGGATTGCACAATTATTGTATATAAGATATATTAGCAACAAAGGGATTTTAAAAATCATATTTGTGAATTTGAGAATAATGAGATATCTCATCTTGATATTAGACTGAGTAATATATAGAAATGAAGAATAATATTGCAGGGAAACATAATTGGAGCTCTCTGAATTTCAAAGGCTGAGATAATTGTTATGTTTCACCTGAGCAAAAATCAGATATTTACAAAGAATTTTGCAAGGGATATTATTGGTCATTTTGTCTTTGGATTGGCCTGAACAAATATGTATTAATATAGTAGCATTGACAATCATGTGTAATTGCTGGGCTGAAAAGTAAGAGGATAGCTCTTGTATTTATTGGCAAGAATTATAATGAAATGTTTACTGTGGTTACTGCACTCAGTAACAATAAGATCAAGATCAATGGCTGTTAGAAACCTTGGCCACTCGTAATGAAGAATAAACACTGCTGTACGCAATACGTATCTTGGATAATTACAGAACAGAAATTTCAGAAGACACTCATTGTATTTACTGGAGGGAATGATAATCAGATGCTTACTGTGGTGATTGATCTCAGGAACAATAAAACAGTTACTCAGCTTATTCCACTGAACAGTAATTAAATGATCATGATACCATTGTCTGGCTTTATGAATAGTGTTTTGTGTGAGCATTGATTTCAATAACAATGCCATAGTATCCAAGTCTACAGGTTAGGTGAGTTGGCCATGCTAAATGGCCCATAGTGTTCACGGATATGGAGGTTAGGTGCATTAGTCAGGAGAAATGTCGAGTAATAGAACAAGGGAATGTGTCTGGGTGGGTTACTCTTCGGAGGGTCGGTGTGGACTTGTTGAGCCAAGTAGCCTGTTTCAACACTGTAGGGATTCTATGACTCTATGATTCTTTGATTTAGGAATAGACTGATAAGCGAGTGCTGAAGATACTATTTAAAGTCAACAAAATCTTTATGTTGAGTAGAATTGCTTAGCAAAATGCTTTGAAGCCATCATACACAAAGTGAGATAAGTGGAAGTAGTAAGGTATTGTGATATTTTAAATTTGAAAAACTACAGTGTCCTCAAATCTAAAATTTAGAGACAATGTAATGTGATACATACATTTATTAATGACCTGAAGATAACAAATTGCAGATTCTGTGATTATTGGAATGAACAACAGACAGAGCAAATCCAAAATTGGATTGAAAAGCAATTCAAACTCTGCTTAGATATTTTCTAATCACCATTCGAAGCTGTTTTGGTGCATCTCTGTTGAAGATGGGAACTCAACGCACACTTCCTGGTCTCGTGGGAGATACTCTACTGGAATTCCACAGGTTCCTTTCATTATGTTCCCACCCAGGAAGGGTGGGATTATAATTACTTGTGATTACTCAAATGAAAACTAACCAGTGTTCACTCTGATAATTGGGCTGGGAATTAATTTGACTGTTTCTATGCAATGGACTGAGAATGAAATGGTAATTCACAATAATGATGGTACTAAGTATATAGGCTCTTACGAAAAAATTAATATCATGACAATTGAAGGAAAAATAAATAGACATATCATGCACTTATTGTAAATTCATGAAAAATACAACTGCTGAATAGGTTTAAAGCAATTTTTCTGATAATGAAAAGATAATTAGAATGCTTAGCAGCAGATGGAATCACCAAAAAAAAATTCAATGTGACTATTCAGCTGCAGGCAGCTCCCCTTCCTTCCACAAATGTACATCTTCCAACAATTCAAAATGTACTCTGATTGATAAAGGGAAGAACAAACACATGTAACTTTTTTTTCTCGTGTTTACAAAAAAAGTCACAAATTTGAATATTTTTAGCTTTAAAATATTTAACCCTTGCTGAGATCAGAAATACAATAAACTTTCACGTTGAAGAAAAATATAATCAAATCATATCAAAATATACATCGATATTCACAATAATTGGGAGATTGAACGCTGCAATATCTTTCCATCAGTTGATGTACTGAGCCATAATTCCACTTTTATATCCCTCACTAGATTGATCAGTTATTAGATATTAGCAATAACTAAATTATTAATATGCTGTCAGTGAACTGAATATTAAAGAGAAATCTCACATTGTTGTTTGAAGATACAATGTGCCGAAATAAACAGTAATTATTGGCAAAATGTCATTAGATAACTCTTAATCGATGAGGCTATGGTTACTTTGATTGTTGAAATAAGTAGCATTCAGATATTTCCAATGAGCATTGGATGGAAAATCAATCTTTTTGGTATAGACGTGAAAAAAACGTTTTATTGGAGTATTGTCAATAAGAAATATAGGATTAAATTATGATGTGCATCTCACCTTACTGAATACTTTCAACTTTTCTAAAAGGTTTCTAGTCCAATCATCAGTTTAAAAGGGGTCATTTTGGTTCAGCAGATCAGTAACTGCAAACATTTTCAACACATCTCCATCAAAGCTGATAATTCAGAAAAAAATACCAAAGCATTACCTGTGTAAATGTCAAACTATATCTTTAGATTAGAGTCAAGTTCATTCTCTACTTACTTTATTCCTATTTTTGACACCAGTGACTAAATATTGATTAGATTAAATGTCATATGTGTTAGACATGAGTTTTCTCTCAACGATCTGTGCAACACAGGAATGGGCCCTTTGGCCCATAACGTTGTGCTGAACATAATGCAAAATAAACTCACCCCTTCTGTCCACATCCTTCCAAATTATCTAAATGAACATTTAAAAAAGCCCTAATGTATCTGCCTCTACCACCAACCCTGGAAATTCATTCCAGACACCTACCACTCCCTTTGTAAAAAACAAATTGCCCCTCACATGCTCCTTGAACTGTCTCCCCTAACCTTAAACGCATGTCACATACTTTTGACGTTTCAACTCTGGGAAAACCATTTTGACTGTCAACCCTATTTACGTATCTCCTGATTGTATAGACTTGCATCAATTCTTCCTCCATCCTCCGCTACTCCACAAAAAAGCAACCTGAGTTTTTCTCACGTCTCCAAATCCAGGCAGCATCCTGGTAAATGCCCTCTGTACCCTCTCCAAAGCCACCATACCCGTCCTATAATGTGGCGAATAGGAGTGAATACAATACTTTAAGTATGCCTTAACCAAAGTCTTATAAAGTTGCAACATGCCATCCTGACTCTTGTAATCAGTTCCCTGACCAATAAAGGCAAGCATGCCATTTGCCTTCCTGACCACCCTATCTACTTGCATGGTCACGTTCAGGGAGCCATGGTCTTGAATGCCAAGATCCCTTTGAACAACAAAGCTGTTCAGGGTCCTGCCATTACCTACTTTTCCTTAATATTTGAGCTCCCAAAGTGAAACACCTCACTGTTGTATGGATTAAACTTTGCCTTTAATTTCTCTGCCCATATCTGCAATTTATCTTTTTCCTGCTGCATTCTTTGACAACCCTCTACATTATCCACAACTGCACTGAACTTTGTATCGTCTGCAAACTTATTAACTCACCAAATTAGATTTTAATCCATGTCACTTATATATATTTGTCCCGCAAACAGAAGGGTTCCAGTGCAGATCCCTGTGGGAAAAAGACAGAAAATGAGGAAAATGCAGAATTCTTGAATAAATGAGGTTTCTTTCAATGACAAAACTATTCTGATGAATAATCTCTGAAGGTGTGATTTTTGTTTTGAAATTAACCCAATATTTTAATTCTCAGTTTACTGATCTTATTGAATATCTAGTACAAACTGCTGTGAAAATATTGAATCGTTTTAAGTGTTTAGTTCCAACATTAATTATTCTTTAATTGTAATTTCAATTATCACACCATCATGAGAGTTGAATCTATTATTTCTTAGTGCCAGTATCATGATGAAATATTTACACTCGTTTCAGGTCAACACACCTGCAATCAAGCAAAGTTTTCTCACCCAACACTCATAGTAACTATCTCATTCTCTTTCATTTGAATTCTCATTTTAATTAAATGATCATTAATCAGTCTTATCAATTAAGAGATGACTAACTAGTTTTCACATCAATATTTCAGTTCTTTCCAACATATTGTACAATTACATTGCAGTAAGGGTTTCTCATCATTCTTAAATTTGTTATCAGCTATTTTTGTGTCTGATTTCCAGTATCCACAGTTTTTTGCGTCCTTGTATTAATTGTATTTCATTTCAATGCTAACATTTCTATATTTCTAATTATTACAATAAGAGCTAAGTATTTTTCATGTTAAACATTGTATTAATTTCACGTGTTTCTTGTGTATACAAACCAGAATTAACAAATGTTTGCTCTATTCTTTTACAATAAATCTTGAATTCTTAGAAATCACAATTTTGTGAAAATGAGGGAAATTATCTTTCGATTAATAGTCACATTGAATGACTAATGCTTTACTTCCAAGTCATGAGCATTACAAAGCAGTTTAATTTTGACTACATAAATAACTGCTTCAAACATATTTAATTACTTGATTATCATGAGATTTATATTTGTTTAAGATCATTGTCGCTTCGTTCCAACATTTTTATGAATTACTAATTCCTTTTATCAGTCCATTACACACTGGAATTGTCGAATACAACCCAGTCTGATTATCACAATAAATATTTGAGCAGTTTTCCCTGTGAGTAACCACCGTAAGTATGTGATTATAGTCCTGCCCTTCTTGCATAGGAACATTATGTAGGGCTCTGGTAATGTCTGTACTGAAAGACCAGGAGGTATGGATTCAATTCTAAACTTCAACAGAGATGTGTCAAAGCACCTCAGAGTTGATTAGAAAATATCTAAGTGTCTACTGAATTATTTTTCAATCCAACATTTTCTCAACTTGTATCCGTTGTTCATTGTAATGTTCACAATATCTTGAATTTATTTGCTTCCGTTCACTGACTAAACTATGAATGTTATTATGCTGCTTCTAAGTACCTCTCAACTTTTAATAACTTTGCAGTCATAAAGATTCTACAGTGTAAATTACATTTAAGGTAAGGGGGAAAGATTTAAAAGGGATCTGAGGGGCAACTTTTTTCACAAAGTGTGTTTGGCTCACATGGAATGAGCTGTGAGAGGAAAGGCGTTGGCTGGTACAATTATAACATCTAAAAGACTTTTGGACAGTTACATGGATAGAAAACGTCCAGAAGGATATGGAACAAACACAGGAAAATGGGGCTAGTTTAGTTTAGGGAACCTGGCCGGGCTGCCTGAATGGCCTGTTTCCGTGCTGTACCAAGCTAGCATTGTACAATTCAAACTTGACTGTGATAGATAAAGGAGAGAACAAACGGGTGTTGATTCTATTTTGCGTCCATAAAAAAGTGACATGAATTTTAAATAATTTTGTCACAAGAAATAGTTCACTCTTATTGTGATCAGAAATACAATGAATGTGAGCATTGAAGTCAAATATAATTAAAACAATTCAACTGTGTTTATATGGTTAAAATAAAAATTGATATTCACAATCATTGTGAGTTTGTACACTGCCATATCTTCACATTACTTCATGTACTGAGCCATTATTACACATTTATACCCCCGACTGAACGGAACAATAATTAGATGTTAGCAACACTTAGATTTTCAAAATCTATCAGTGCACCGTGAAGAAGGAGAAATTGATGTAATTTTATCCTGATCGATGATCCAACATTTGTGTCTGAATCAGGAAGAGAGTAAGGAGATAACCAAAGTGAATATCAGAGTGACCACAAGATACAGTCCATGACATTTGATAGAAAAAAGGAATTTGCATACTTTCATGGCTATTGAACGTTAATAATTAATTCCCTCCGCAGCTACTGAAACAGTCCAAGTCCAAGTACAACAAGATCTGGACAATATCCAGGTTTGGGCTGACAAGGGGCAAGTAACATACATTCCACACAAATGCAGGCAATGACCATCACGTATAAGAAATAATCTAACCACCATCCCTTGACATTCGATGGTGTTGCCATCATTGAACACCCACGATCAACATCCTGGGAATAATCATTGATCAGAAACTGAATTGGTCTCACCACATAAACACAGTGGCTACAAGAGTAATTCAACTGCTGTCTCCTGAAAGCCTGTCCAACAGCTACCAGACACAACTCAGGAGTGTGATGGAATACTCCCCACTTGCCTGGATAGTGCTGCCCTAACAACACTCAAGAAACTTGATACCATCTGGAACAAAGCAGCCGGCTTGATTGGCACAGCATCCACAAGTATCCACCCCCCACCACCACTGATGCTCCGTAGCAGCAGTGTATACTATCTACAAGATGCACTGCAGGAATTCACTAACCAGCACCTTTTAAACCCATGACCACGTCCATCGAGAAGGACAAGGGCAGCAGCTAGATGGAAAGGCAACTATCTTCAAGTTCCACTATAAGGTACTAATCACCCCAAATTGGAAATATATAGCTGTTCCTTCACTGTCGCTGGGTCAAAATCCTGGAAATTCCCACCCCAAAGGTATTGTGCTGTATACCCACAGCAGGTAGGCTGCAGCGGCTCAAGAAGACAGCTCACCACCAATTTCTCAAGGGCAACTAGGGATGGGCAATAAATGCTGGGCCCAGCCAGTGACACCCACATCACATCAAATAAATATTTTAAAAATGTGTTCAAGATAAAAACCAGCTCCACACTGTCCTAGCTGCAATCTCTGCCCCTTATTGAAAAGATAAAAGAATCTGACCTTGCTCAACTTTCTCATCAAAACCAAGTACAGTATTCACCCCAGCCCTCTCTTATATGAACCAGCAGCATTTCCACCACCAACAGTAGATCCTCTTAAAATATTTTGTCAGTAACTTTTAATTAACTGGTTACTACAATTACAATGCAATCTGTACAAACAGATCAAATACCTTTTATGCAACAACAAATTTTCTAACAACTTTTCTCGATCTTTGTCATTCTTTTTAGTTCGATGAGGTAGGGAGGGATGGAAACACGACAGTGATGTAAGATATATGTAATACAGTGAGACAGGGAAGCTAGTATGGCTCATGTTGACTCTTAGACCCCACACAGTGAAGCAACACATTCACTGCATAATAAACATAACATAACATTTCAACCCCACTCACACCCGGAGTGACAGAAATAAAATGTGGATCGGTTGGACAGGATAGGTTTGTTACAGTTAGAGTTTGGGAGAGTGAGGGGTGACATGACTGAAGTATCTAACATCCTGAATGGTTTGATAAGGTGGATGTGGAAAGGATGTTTCCACTTGTGGTCATTCCTGAACTAGAGGGAACTGCTTTAAAATTGGGTTCACCCTTTCAGGACAGCGATGATGATATTTGTTTCCCATCAGAGGGCTGTGCAAATTTGGAACTCTCTGCCACAGAAGGTGGGCTCACTGAGTATTTTAAGACACAAGTTGATAGATTCTTGTTAAGGGACGTTGGGGGGAGATGGAATACAAATCACTAACAGATCAGGCCTGGTCTTATTGAATGGTGGAGCAGGCTCGAGGGGCCGAATGGTCACCTTCTGCTTCTCTCTCACATGATCCCCGGACTGAGAGCTTTGTTTAAAATTCATTCACTGGGTGTAGGTGCCACTGGCTGTGGGCAACATTATTCCCCAGAGGGCAAATAAGAGCCAACCACATTGCTGTGGGTCAGGAGTCACATGTAGGCCAGACCAGGTCAGGATGGCAGCTTCCTTCCCTAAAGGACATCAGTGACCCAGATGGGTTTTTCCTGACAATCGAGAATAATTTCATCAATAGACTCATAATTCTAGATGATTATTAAATTGAAGTTCCACATCTGCCGTGGTGGGATTCGAATGAGGGTCCCCAGAATATTCACTGGGTCTCTGCATTAACAGTTCAGCAATGATACCACAGGACTGTTCCCGAGCTACAAAGGGTGGGAACCAAAACCTTGATCAAACAGGGAGAATTAAGGAGTGTTGAAGGGAATGGGGGAAGAGAATGACCAAGTTTAGGTTCAAGGCAACTGAAACTAAAGCCACCAACAGGGAGGAGAACAAAGTAAGAAACCCTCACACAGCTGGAATTGGATAAGTGCAGATACCCCAGGGAGGTGTGGAACTACACAGGGAGGACAGGGTGAAGGCACGGGTAGGTTTAAAAGCAGTGAACCAAATTTTGAAATTTTCTTCATGAACATAATGTAGATCAGGTTAAAACTGAGGTAGGTGTCTGACACAACTTGCTGCAAGGACACAGACAGTAGAATCTGAGGTGATCATGAGGTAATGGAGGTAGAATGTGGGAGACAAGCTGGGACTGTATTGGAATAGTCATGGTGAGAGGGAACAAATGCTGGATGCAGGGTTTCAGCAGCTGATGGACTGACGCTGAGGTGAGCCATCGGAAACTGAGCAAGTGAGCACCATCTAATAGGACAGAGAAACTGATCCATCAGCCTGAAACTGACTGACCACGTGGCTGTCAGTGACTCCAACACAAGTGAATGGAAACATTGCTCAGAGCCTGTTTCTGTAACATTCAACACAACCAGGAAATAAAAAAAATGAATAATTAGCTGAAAACAAGGCAACTGCTCTGTTAGAGTCTAAACTATTCAATGTTCAGTTATTGAACATTATTGATTCACAGAATATTCTAACCTGCACAATCACAGTAAAAGGGGAAAGTAAACAACATTCTTGGCAAAGACATAATGAAACAACTGCTTGTATAAAACAGCTGAGAACAAAGGGGCTAAATTCTCCACAAACTGACAAACACAGGTACCATCGGTTTATAGATAGACAATGAAATTCTTCAGAAAAACCCTTCCCTGCCGATGGTGTGTGAACTGCCACTTATTTCCTTTGAAAAGAGTCTCTGTTTCCCCTCAGAAAAGCAGGTGTGTCGCGCACTTACAGACTGACTTACAGACAAAGGAAACCTGATCTGAGACTCGCAGGTTAATGAAGCTATTAGTGACAGCCCATTGCACACAACAAGAGCTTAGACCACAACAGATTCTAGTGAAACCAACAATGCAATGAAAAAGGTGAATTAGTCTTTATAATCATGCAGCCTCTCTCAATCAAATAATCCCAGTCAACCTCCAAACATTTTTAAACTATTAATCCCTAATTTCCTCCAAAAATATATCTAATTATTCTCTTCAAAGTACATTTTAAATGGTCAATTCATAATCACATTCATTTCCAGTTATTCTTAGAGCCAAACAACTTGCAAACTAAAATAGTTTTCATGTCAATAATGACACTGGAAACTTTGTTATGTAGTTTAACCATATTTCCAAATATTGTTTTGGTTCATTATTGCAGTGAAGCTAAAATTAAAGTCTATTTATTTTCTCTGATATCCTTCCATTACTTTATTCCCTAATAACAATGCCCATGGTGTAATGGGTGACAAGCATTAAAATAAAATCGAATTTTCATTGCAAGAACTGGTACAAATGATCACATATTATTCAGTTCATTCATTGTCGTTGATGTTAAGAGTTATTTTCACTGTATGATCATGTTAAATTCACTTAAATAATCACAGTACAATTCTCACCTCTATAGATCTGTAAAGTGAATGTCAAGTTATAAATATTTCAAGTAAAACCAAATTCACATTTTGTTCTGTGTTATTCCTGGAAGGACAGAATGTGTTACATTATTATGGGGAACAGGAACAAGTGAAGGTGGTGCCTCTCAGACGTGAGGCCTTAAAGCCAAAGGGCCAGCTGGCAGTCACAGTGGGGGATGTACCCAGTGCCCCGCTCTCCTCAGAAGGCAGTGAGGATGGTGACACTGGGTAGAACAGGTTAGATGGTGAAGCGCCCACGTATGGACAGAGGGACAGCAATGGGTGGGATGACCCACTGCCCTGTAAGGCCCAGAAGGCCGTGTCCATGGCACCGCTCGGCATCAAAGCTCAACGTGGCTAGACAGTAGGGAGCAACAAAGGGAACTGACAGAAACCAAACCTGAACCGTTTCCCCGGCTGAACGACAGGTGTTGGTGAATGAACACCCAGCCTGATAGAGAAATGGTATTAATGGGCCTTATTGAGACAATATGGATTATTTAATTGAGGTACACAGTCTCACCGATGATGGTGTCAGCCAAGATCTCTCAGGCCAAGATACCCTGACGTGTACAGCAGAATCTGTCCCTGCAATGAGAGGGTGGGTGTGTGAGCCAGTTCCCCCCCAGTGCACAGCCGATCAGTGGCTCCAGGCATTTACAGATATTGCAGGGACACACTGGGGAGGGGACAGGCTGAATGGGCTAAAATAACCTTGGTGACTCATGGAGCCAAGGGTAATATCAAGAATCATACAGAGAGGAAGCCTGAGGTGTGTAAGGAACACGGGGATTACCAAACCCCAAAGTGTGATGATGAAATAGGTTTGATGTGTTTAAAAGATGACATGGGACCCCATTTAACTGTAATTATAAACATGGGACTCCCAGTGGGAGATAATTCTAACCAAATGCTGAATTGGTCATGAGAGCTGAGGCAAACGCAGAAACACAGAAGAATAGATTCAATACAGGGAGGGTAATCAGACCCACAATATTACAAGGGAAGCAGGAAAGGGCACATAGCCAAGGAACGGAGGCAGAGAGAGGGAGATAGATGTTCACATTGTGTGTGGCATGTGCTCACGTAGGCACATGCAGAGCCCATGAATATTTATTGATGCTGTGTTTGCTGTATTAATAAATATTAATACAGGAGCAGCTATATCAGTTACCGATATGGATTTGCCCCCACCCTCTCAATTACTAAAATGAGAGCATTTGGAGAGGGAATCGAGGAAGCTGGATAAAATAATCCGATGCAGATCACCGATATGGCAAAATATACTCAGATATGGGAGTGTGAAACTGAGGAAGGGACCATTCTGGGAGTTGCCATTTTAGAACAGTTCGGAGCAACTATTGATGTAGAGACCTGAACTGTAATATGGGAACAACCTGGACAGGCCTGAGACAGGAAGCAAAGGAGAGGCGACATCTCCAGAGTAGTTACCTTGCAGGGAGACTGGAACAGTCAGGGAATCTGGGGAGTTATAGCTAGGACCCAAACAGCAGTGTGGGGAACTCAAACAGGAATGTGGGTTATTATCTGTGGATCCTGTAAAGATCGAGGGCCCTCTCACTCCCCACACACACAGGATCCCATTAAAGCTGGGGCTGAGGAGGCAGTCATTGTGACAGTAACAGATTGAGAGAAGCAGGGAACAGTCAGGCCGACAGTATCCCAGACTAATTCACTGAATCCAGACGGCTCATCCCACCTCACTATTGATGATACCTCCCTCAGTAAATCCGCCACTAAAGAGTATCCTACAGTAGCAAACCACACCACTGTATTTAATGGATTGAAATCGCAACAGGATATAGTCTCAGCCCTTGATATTGTGAATGGGTTCTGGTCCATAATGGCAGAATAAGCTGATGTTTACTATCAAAGGAAAACAGTACACCTGGATCCAGTTATCTCAGGGATCCCATAATATTCCAGTATATCCCACCGATGTAAGGCTGATGGAGTTAGTCTATTTAATCTTACCAACACCTCATTACCTCAGTTGGTGAGAAAGAACATATCCAAATATTAAACATAGTATTGTGTCAGTTCAGGCAGGCCGGGCTTAAAATTAACCCACAGAGAGTGCAACTGGGAAGGTAAGTAGAGGCGTACCTGGGACATCATATCAGGGAGATCAAATCAGGAAGGCAGAGGCGATAATCCCATTGGAACAAAAGACCATGATTTTAAAACTATCCATCTGCACATCGCGAAAGGGTAAGGCAAACTTTAGATTGTTTAATTATTGGAGGCCTTTTGTGGAGGCCAGGATTGGCAGAAACATCACAAGCCCTGACAGAAGCACGGACATTAGCCAGGGGTCAGGGAGTCAGCATATACACAGACAGTCAGCATGCCTTTGGTATTGTTCATGACCATGTGTTGGTCTGGGCTCGGTGAGGGTACATCACCTTGTCTGGGGACCACATAGAGCATGAGGAACCGGTCAGAGAGTTAGTGGAAGCTGCTAACTTTCCCAATGAAGCAATAATAATAAAGATTAGAGCTCACAGGAAAGTAGAAACCCCACACCAACAGGGCAGTGAGTATGTGGATAAGGCAGGTAAAATACTGACTGAAACAGTGCAGCAATTTGAGGAGATGGCAGTGGCAGGAGCTGCAGAAGTGAGAGAGGAAGGTTTAAAGATATTCCCAGAAACAGTCCCACAACAGGAGAAAGAGGAATGGGAAAAAGGTGGGGCAGTAATAGGACAAGACAGAGTCTGGATGATCCAGCAGTGCCACCACACTGTATAAGACAAACATTATTAAAAACATATCATGGGTCAGCCCATATTGGACAGGATACAATGCAATATCAGATGCTCCACTACAGGGGAGGCCTGGAACAGGGAGAAATACAGCAAGGTTTTGTCGAAGGTGTGTAGTGTGTTCACAGTGTGAGCCAGTGAAAGCAATCAGGATAAAATGGAGGCAGCAGCAGGGACCCAGGGGCCCATGGGAACAATTACAGATGGATTTGACACAGACACCCATCCCAATCCCAGGGAAGGAAATCTTGCTGCGTCTTAATAAACAGGTTTACGCAGTGGGTGGAAGCATTCCCCTGCAGATTTTGACCAAGGGACACATGTTACAGGGAACGTAGTTAAACAGCTCTGTGGCCTGTTTGGTACTGAACAGAAACCCCATCTCCCATACCACCCCCAGAACTCAGGGACAGCAGAAGGAATGAAGCAGACACTGAAAGCTAGTCTGACTAAGGCCCTCCCAGAGACAGGCAGAGATGGGTTAGAGTACTCCCCACCATCCTAATTAAATTAACATCAACCCCAGCAAAGGGAACAAGGCAGTCCCCCTTTGTATTAGTGACCGGACGGACTACGCAGGTGCCACAGGGTGTGGCAGTGGGAGTGCCCGAGATGCCCAATGGCAAGGATAGGGTCAAACAATTCTTGAATGAACTGGCAAAGCAACTGCATGAGCTGAGAGGGGAAGTTGCAGAGGGACAGCGAATCAGAAACTGGGAAAGGGAGCACAGAAATATCCGAGCTAACATTCCAAACCCAGGAGATCAGGTCGAGTGAAAATATTAGCGGAAAGCATGAAGGAAACCCAGCTGTACTTGGCTGGGGAAGCCACAGAGTTCTCGAGAGGGAGCTCTCCCACCATGCTTAAATGAGGAGCGCTGTATAAAGGTCACCGCGCTGCTAAACTCAGGCTCCTCTTTGATACTTCTCCCAGCAACAGTTGTGCAGGGACATGTTGCTGGCTGGAGGTCTGTGGCCAGTGTCTCTGTTCCACAAGGATCAGAACTGGGACATCTGTTGTTTGCAACATATATCAGTGATTAGCAAGAAAATGTAAACAACTGATTAGCAAGTTTGTAGATGGTACAATTGATGAAGCTGTGAACAGTGAAGAATGTTGTCAAAGAACACAGCAAGAAAGATCAGTTAGAAGGTTATACGGAGAAAGTACAGATATATCTGATTTGGACAAATGTGTGGTGATGCATTTTGGGAGGCACATTGCAAGAGGAATGTATACACTAAACGGAAGGGCCCTGAGCAGCATTGATATACAGAGGGATCTTCAGGTGCACGTTCACAGCTCCCTGAAAGTGGTGAAGGAGGTGGATGGCAGGCTTGCCTTCTTCTGTCAGGGGAGTGAATATAAAACTGTAATCAGGCCACCTTTGGGGTATTGTGTGCCGTTTTGATCACCACATAAGGAGGGTGTGGAGGCTTTGGAGAGGTTGAAAACAGGTTTACCAGGATGTTGTCTGGATTGGGAGAGGTTGGAACATCTTGGGTTGTTGTCACTAGAAAGTCAGTGGCTGCGGGGTGAACCATGAGGCAAAGAGTGAATAATCTGACTCTTTTTCCAAGGTGGAAACGACAAATTCTAGAGGCCATAGGTTTAAGGGGAGAGGGGGCACGTTTAAAGGAAATGAAAACCAAAACAACTGCAGATGCTGTAAACCAAAAACAAAAACATTTTTGTGAAAAGTTCAGCAGGTCTACCAGCATCTGTGAAGAGAAATCAGCGATAACGTTTCTGAGGAAGTGTGACCAGACCCGAAACATTAACTGATTTTTCTTCACAGATGCTGCATGACCTGCTGAGCATTTCCAACAATGTCTGTGCAGGTTTAAAGGAAGTTATGTCGGGCAAGTTTCTTCTCCAGGAGGTGGTCAGTGACTAGAATGTACTTGCCTGAGAGTTGGTAAAAGCAGAAACAATCACAATGTTTAAGAGGCATTTGGGCAGACACATAAGCAGACATGGGTTGGCAGGGATATGGACCATATACAGGCAGATGGAATTAGTTTGGAATGGTATCATGATCCGTACAGACATAGTGGGCCGATTATCCCAGTGCTGTCCTGTTCTGTTTTCCGGGGCGTGTAGAATGTGTCGAGCAAGAGATAATATTTTGAGTGGAATATGTCTCTTCATTAGAACACATAGTAAGTTGATGCATTTTGAGAGAAGCAGTGTAGAAAGGGAATATATATTTGATTGGAACAGACACAGGGAGCAGGACAGCAGGATGGGGGACAATGTGTACAAATCATTTAAGGAGAGAGAACATAAAGTGTTTTGAGTAAACGTATAGGATACTGGGCTTCATTAATAGAGGGAATGATAACAAACTCATGGAATAGATGCTGACCATTGACAAAGCTCTAGTTAGGTCACAGTCAATCATTGCATCCAATTCTGGTCACCAGATTCCTGGTCAGAATGGGGAATTTAAAATACCACAGAGGGGCCAGTTCCATACTTTGCTTTCTTTCAGGATGCATTGGCGACTCAAGGGTTAAACATTCTCCTGCCAAAAGCCTTACTGCTGCATTGTAACAGTACGAGGCCTGTACTCTTACAATACAGACAGAACACCTCAGTAGGGGGAGGCGGACTGTACCTTCAAAATAGAACGCATTGCAGCCACACATGTGGATTCCCCGTAACCCCAGACAGAGGAATTTGCCCTTTCCAGACAAGACTGAGAGCCCTGGGCACAACCCTGTTAAACTGCCTCCCGCTCCCATTGTCTTACCTCCCCTCCATATTAGCATAGGTAAGTGAATCCCCCATTTACTGAAGGAAGAACCCTTCTGCCTTAATCTCTTCCCATCAACACATAATCATGAACAATACGATAATCAGTTTCTGTAATCCATTCACACTTTATCACAGGACATCGCCATTCATCAAGCTTTGTAAGGTCATAATTACCTGCTTTAAACTATGTAATGACAATCGCCCATGTGACTGATATGTCTTTGTCTAATTCCTATTAAATATACTGTCTCTGTGGGTAAGGCAGAGATTCATGAAGAACAGTCTCTGCAAGTAGACACTCGGCTACTTTAGAGACATTTTGAAACTCCCGCCAGCTGTCCAATAATAAAACTACTGCTGTTGTGCAGAAAACTTGTCTCGTCTGGATTTGTGGAACAAATTAGACATCAATATTGAATGATATGAGTGATCTTCAGAGTGTGGAGTACAGACTTACTGGTGTGGTTCACTGATGAAGAAAATGCACTCAGTGAATTGATTTGAAGAAATTTGTATTTTCTTTGAATTAAACAAGTTGAATATATTTTTGATAGAGCTATATAAGATTATAACACACCTAGATATAGCAGACAAAAAATATCTGTATTCAATAGGTGATGGCACAAGAATTAAGATCAGATGTAAAGTTTTGATACAGCGGGAGAAGAGCAAGTGTTTCTGCTGACTGTATTGGCTGGAAATATGCAGAACATGCTGCCTATTATGGTAGTGCAAGCAGAGAAGATGAATGATTGATAAAAACAATTAGATCAGATCCGAGGGAAATAAAATTGCAGAGTTTGGGGGACGTATGGGGAATGAGAATATTGGATTCTGCTACAGAGAGCCAGCTTGGATTTGATGGGCCTCTCTCTGTGCTATAATGCATTTTATGTGGACTTGCTTAACTTGCTCTGGTCACCGATTAAATTGTCATTGAGGTAAATCTGCTCAGTGTTCCTACTCAGTCTAACACAGGCTGTCCTTCCACAGCAGGAGATAAAGTTTTACTGCCTTATACTGGGTTCTGGGAAGGGGGAAGGGAGGGGGCGGTGGGTGGGGTGCGTAATGGTGTGTATAACAGTCTGCCAGCACTTATCTGAAATCAAAACACTAGTGCAGCCACACTAGGGACAGACTCTGGAAATGTGGGGAATGCCAGAAGGGAATTCTTTACCCATTCCCACCTGGAAACGGGCCAAACCAGTCAGACTGGGGAGAAGCTGTTCACCTGCTGTGTGTGTGTGGGTGGGGGGGGGGGGGGGGGGGGGGGAGGAGGGTAAGGGATTCACTCAGGCAGCCATCCTGCTGAGACACCAATGAATTTATTCATAAACACAACTTGAAGGACTTTTTTTTCTCTTTTCACACCAAGTAATGAACAATGGTATTGGCACTCCTTCAAGTTATTTTGCGTATAGAGAACTTAGCTTTGGGAATGTTCACAGCATTGTGGAACATGTACACATTCACACTGGGTAGAGACTTTTATTTTCCTTTATTCATTCACAGGATGAGGATATCGCTGGCCCGGCAGCATTTCCTGCCCATCCCTAATTGCCCAGAGGGCAGGTATGAATCAACCTCATTGCTGTTTATATTGATATTAATCAACATGAATGTCAGACTAAATTAATTATCATCAAACTCAAATCCATTTGATATTCATATATTTACAATCAGTGTTCAATTCACCAAATGTAGCTGAAGATAATAATCTTCAAGTAATTCTAACAGAGAAGATACCTGAATACTTGTTCAGCAAATTAAAGCCTGTTGTGTTTAGATAGTAATAATTTTAAAAAAGTAACTTGAGAATAATGAAAGAAGTTGATTGTTGGGTAACTGATAATCTTGTTTTAATCTGAAGTTAATTTAGGATTAGTTAACAAATGGTAGGGAATCCCAGCCCCATGGAGTGCACATCCAGTTCCATGTGGGAAAACCAGAACACTTCTTGTATCAGCGACAGCCACAAGAACACGGAGGTGACACTGGAAATGTCAGGAACACGAGTTAATCCATGGTTAAGGTACTGCACTCACTCCGAGTCCCCACGTTGATGTGTTCTCACCAGAGAGGGTACAGAGGAGATTGATCAGAATGTTTCCATGATTGGAGAATGTCTGCTCTGAGGAAAGGTTGGATAAGTTGGGGAAGTTTTCAGAGGAGGATGAGCTGAGATTTAATTGAAGTGATAAGATGCTGAGGAATCCAGATCGAGTGAATAGGAAGGAGCTATTCATAACAGAGAGGTCAGAAACTGGAGGTTTTAGATTGAAACTAATTCTCAGAAAGAAGGGGAGTGGATGGTGGGGGGCAGGAACTCACTGATGGGCTTGTAAAGGCAGTAGCCAGCATCACATTAGAATAAAAGGACATGGATGTAACTGAAACGCTGGAACATGCAGGGCTATGGACTAAAGTCTGCAGAATGGGATCATTGCGATTTATGTGACACTTCTCCAGAATATTAAACTCAAGTAAATTTGTCAGTAAGTTACAGCACAGATTGAGGCCACTTTGTCCATCCTGTATGTGTTGGCTGTAATAGAACGATCCAGCTTTTACAGCGTTCTGTACTCACCAATGACAGCAACAATTTCAGACTGTGTACTCTGCCCTCTATGTGATTATGATGTGTGTGTGTGTGGGGGGGGGGGGGGGGGGGGGGAGGAGGGTAAGGGATTCACTCAGGCAGCCATCCTGCTGAGACACCAATGAATTTATTCATAAACACAAATACATTGTTTTTTCAATGTATTTCTTTGGCAGCTGCTCACCTTGCTTCCTTGTTTCTTTCCCGGCCCTAACTCCATTCCCCGTGGCCTTGAGGGATTACATTTCTGCTGCTTAATCTCTCCGGTCTTCCCCCGAGTGACAGACTGTCTTTTGTCCTTGTCTCACCCCACCTTGCTCACAACCTGTTACATTTCTGATGGTTCCCAGACCTCTGTAACTTTCACTGCGCCCTCTGGGTCAATGGCATGAGTTTTGAATTTTCTTCCTCATGAGATAATCAGAAATCTTCCGGTTGCAGTTTCCCCCAGATTTTATTTTGGAAAAAAAAGAGCATTTGTGTCAGAGTCAAGTGTTTGTGAGCCTTCATCCACAATCCTGAGCACTTAGACATAATATGTGACCCTCCCACAGATGTGCAGGTTTGCTGGATTGGCCGTGCTAACATGGCCTGTAGTGTGTAGGTTAGGTGGGTTGGGCTAACCATGGAAAATGTGGGGTTATGGAGGTAGGGTCATTGCAGACTCGATGGACCGAATAGTTTCTTTGTGCGCCTCAGGGATTCTGTGATTCTAACTAGTTGTGATTATCGACACGTTTTCCTCATGCCAGGTTCATTCAGCTCAGGTCCACACACTGCCTTTGTGTTTCTGTTGGTTCACGCTCAATCCTTTCCTTCTGTTTTACAGCAATTTCACACTGTATGTGAGGGTGAGAATGAATTTGTCAATACAAATACTCCAACCGAAACCCGCACAGGTCAGGACCTGTTTCTGCTGCTGATGTCGCTCACAGGGAACAGGAAAATAAAGGTTCAGTCATACATCGTACAAGGACACAGAGGTTACAATCACCAGGAACGGGTACACAGCTTAAACCTCTTTTCTCAAGAAATAAAGGACGCTGGAGAGACTGCCTGGTACAAGTAGGAAGCTTTGTGTCTGTATTTTCAGAGATTTGAGGTTGAAATCATTGGATTTGATTCATGTTTCATTGCCCCAGGTCATCAAAGGTGCGATCTAAATGTGCAGCTTTCTTTCTGTCTTTTTGTCTGAGTTAACAATCTGAACCATCTCCTGGGCAGTTAGAATGGATGACAAATGCTGCCCAGCAAGTGATGCCGTGATCCATGAACAAACAAAACAATCCAATCGCTGTGGTTAGTTGTGAACTCGCTGGTGTTGTTGGAATGTTTATGGGGTAAAGGGAGAAGAATGGCATTCAGTGAGGTGTTCCTTTGCAGAGCTGATCACCCGCCTAGGAGCACATCCTTCTTGTATCTATCCTGTCGAGCTCTTGACGATTTTTGTTCATTTGAAGTGTTTCATGTTTAGATACTTCAGAGAAGACAGCTTCAAGCTCCTCAATCTCTCCTACCAGGGCAATGCTGCTGTTAGAATTCAATTCACTGGGGCATGTAACTGGCTGCTTCATGGACTGGAACTGGCAATTGAGACTGAAAGGTAACTGAGTGGTGAGCACTGCTGCCACACAGCGTCAGGGACCCAGGTTTGATTTCAGCCAGATGCCACTGTGTGGAGTTTACACGTTCTCACCATGTCTGCGTGGGTTTCCTAGGGTGCACGAGCTTCCTCCCACAGTCCAAGATGTGCAGGTTAGGTGGATTGCCTATGCTAAATTGCACAGTGTCCATGTATGTGCCGGTTAGGCCATTAGCCATGGGAAATGCAGGGTTACAGGGACAGGGTGGGTCTGAATGGGATGCTCATCATAGGCTGGTGTGGACTCGATGGATGAATACCCTGTTTCTGCACTGTAGGGAATCTATTCTATTCTCATGAAGAAGAATGTACTTGTCTCAATGTGTTGCAAATTTGTGGCATTCCCTCTTCAAAATGCGGTGGATGCCAGGACAATGAGCAGATTTAATGAAGAGATACAGATGTTTAATTTGCAATGAGATGAAGGGTGAGAGAGAGCAGGCGGGAAAACCCAGCTGAGACCGAGGTGAGCTCAATCATCACCGTATTAAATGGTGGGGCTGGTTCGAAGGGCTGCATTGCCTCTCCTGTGCCCAGTGCTCATCTTCTTACGGTAATAACTGGAAAGCTGCATCCAAAACTCACCACCTTCACCAAAGGAGATTTTGGAAAAAGCAGGATAGTCAGGTGGATTAGCGTTCCAAACTTAGATAGTGAGGAAGCGTGTGGAGATAATGATTTTGCAATTTTAAACTGGGGGAGACAGTGATTTATGGTTTTAGACTGTGAGGACATTCACACCGTCCAGAATACTCTGTTGTGAACATCCATCCTATACTTTAATACGACAATGTAACACAAAACACCCAGGAAACTTCGCCTCACCTCGTAATCTGGTAAAAGACTTCTGATAAATCTGGTTGAACTTAGAACACAGCTGGAAAGCTGGAAGATTAAATCCAATCCAAGATCGAGTGCTTAAACAAAGGAGACTACAATAGGATGAGGCAGGAGTTGGCTAATGTAGACTGGAAGCAAAGACTTTACCATGGGAAAGTTGACGGACAACGGGGGAATTTTTCGAAGTGCTCAGCAAAAGTATATATCAGGGAAAAGGAAGGACTGTAGAAAAAGGAGTAATCTGCCATGAGTGGCTCAGGAAATAAGGGAGTCTATCAAATTGTAATAGAAGGCATACAAATTGGCAAAGACTACGGAGAAACTAGGAGATTAGAGAAACTTTAAGATCAACAGAAAGCTAGATGGGATTGGGGGAGAAAAGTGATGAGTAACTGTCCCCAGGGCCGGAATAGCAGTTTACACTGCTAGAGAGGAACCTATTGTGTGGGGAACATATGGTCTCTGTAATTGTTGAAGCACTTAACTGTTACCATAGAGATAATCCTGATCAAGTTACAAATCACAGCACACTCCAAAAGCTTGTACTTCCAAATAAACCTGTTGGACTATAACCTAGTGTTGTGTGATTTATAAGTTTGTCCACCCCACCCCAACACCGGCTCCTCCATATCAGAATCCTGATAGACAGCCCCACTGAAACTGAAGTGCCTGTCAGATACTTGAGGGAGCCGCAGGGGTGTATGTTTTAACCACAAAGTGCGAAACTGAACTAGACTTTCTAACTGACCGTTGCCATGGAGATAATACTGAGAGAGACTCTCTATTCAAAGTCCCAAACCACAAAGGTATAAGAATGGGAGCTTTACATCAGACAGGTGGGGAGTTACCTGATGCTGCTTGGAGGGGTTCTGCATGTACACTATCCAGGTAACTGCCATATCTCATCAATAAAGACTCAAAGAAGACCTCTCAGAGTTCTGTACCAAGTTATTCTTATCCAGCAGGGTTTAGGAATGAGTACACCGCAGTCAGTCTTCACAGTGGAGGATACGAAGAACATGCCAGTAATTGATAAGGAGACTGAGGAAGGTGAGGACCATGAAACAACGATTATCACCAAAGCATTAGAGCTGGGCAAGCTAATGGAGCTAAAGCTAGATAAGTCTCTTTGCCCTGATGGAATACATCCCAGGGTGCTACCAGAGATAGCCGGAGAAATAGTAAATATACTTGGAGTCAGGGTCCTACAGCAGAGACAGGCCCTTTGGTCCAACTGGCCCGTGCTGACCAGAATGTCCATCCACACTAACCCCATTTCCCTGCACTTGGCCCACCTGCTTCTGACCCTTTCCTATCCATGTATTTGTCCAAATGTCTTTTACCTGTTGTTAATGTACCCGCCTCAACCACTTCCACTGGCAGCTCATTCCATATACATACCACCCTCTGTGTAAAACAGTTGCCCCTCAACTTCTCTTTTATTCTTTCCCCTCTAACCTTCAACTGATGCTCTCCAGTCCTTGATTCCCTGGGAAAAGACTGAATGCATTCACCTTATCCATGCCCTCATGGTCTTACACACTTCTAGAACAGTACCCACTCAGTTTCCTCTGCTCTAAACAAAAAATCCTCGCTCGTCCAACCTCTCCCTATAACTCAGACCCCTGAGCCCTGACAACATCCTTTTAAATTGTTCTGCACTTTTACAGTTTAATAACTGAAACCTACACTGCATTCATCATATTTCCAGTATTTCCCCACGGCGCTGGAACCGACGTGACAACGCCAATGGATTACAGTCCATGATCGAGAATGAACTCCTTTACAACAATCCCATTTTCATAGTGTTTCCCATGGTGCAGGTATCCTTGTGTCTTTCTGGTTGCATGGTTAATTAAAGACTTGTCCTTCTACAAAGCAAAGCTGTGGCTTAATTGTTCCTGGGAAACATGCCATGATTTTTCAGACTTCTAAAAACAAATGAACTCTTTCTCCACAGTCACCACCCGAACATGGACTTGGCTGTGTCTCAGTAGTTTTTCCAGTCACACTGAGATTTGGAATATTCGCCCACGGACAGAATACACCCCTTTCCTTCCACATGAAAAGGCCAATGAATATTCAGATCGGCACGGATCAAGTAACTATCAGATCTGAACATGAAGTTCAATTTGAATTTCTCATCCACAAATCCACCCTTTCAGTATCCTACAACTGAGAAAACAACTCACCATATTAATACAGGATGGATCTTTATAAGATAATTATAGTATTAAATTGTAGTTTCATGTTTCCCAAAGTTTTAACTCTCAATCTAACAATTTCTTTCTTCTGTGAACTGAAATCCAAACCAACCTCCTCACTCCTTTCCTCCACACCTGGTTCTCACACACACTGTCCTCTCTTTGAATTCAGTTTCCTAGCTCTTGTCTGCGGACTAAGAACCAAACCAATGAGTCTGATTCTGAGTCCATCGGGGGTGGGGGGGGGGGGGGTGAGGGGAGTTGTTGGTGAATCCTCTGATGACAACCACCCTGCATACACTGCTTCCTGCACACTCTGGCCAAACCCGTCTTACTAAAATGAACCAAATTAGAACTCAAATTGCAGGTCCATCCTTGTCACTTTCCACAAAAACCCTGAATCTTCACAAAAAAAAAGAGTTCTGATAACTTTCTGCAAAATGCTGCACCACTGATAGTCTGATCACATGGCAGGGTACCAGGAAACAGGCCATTCCCCTGGGTCCTGCTCCGGAAGATGCCAATGACAGATTAATCCCTCACAACCACAGCCTCCTTCCCAGGCACTGTGCATATTCCCACAATTGGCCAGCACTGAGCCCATACACTGGTCTCCTCTCCTACAGCACGTGCTCCCGATCATACAGGAGTCCGGGTGATTGACAGCAGCTGCTGCCCAATATATCAGAATCCCTACAGTATGGAAACTGGTCCTTCGGCCAAACAAGTCCATACCGACCCTCCAAACAGTAACTTGCACAGACCCATTCCCCTACCCTATATTTACCCCTGACTAATGTAACTAATATTATGGGCAATTTAAAATGGCCAATTCACCTGTCCTGCCCATCTTTGGGATTGTGGGCAGAAACCGGAGCACCCAGAGGAAACCCGCTTAGACACGGGGAGAATGCACAAATTCCAGGTTTGGCTGCAATCAAAACCGGGTACCTGGTGCTGTGAGGCAGCAGTGCTAATCATTGAGCCGTCTCTATGGACGGGAAGGGGCGGAGCTGGAGAACTGGGGTAATGAGATTGTAAACAATGAATGAATGTGGAGGACACTGGGGGATGGACAGGTCAGTGAGGGACAGGAGCAGTGCAGCAGCAGGAGGGGATCCTGGACAAACTGAGCAATGGGAGAGTCTGACAGGAGAGAAACTACAGGAAGGTTCTGTTTAGAGGCTGAGGCAGGGACAGCTGGGAGACAGTATGGCCTGGTGGCTTGGGCAGGTTTTCTAATCAGCCTCTTCAAAGATGCTGTTCCTCAACTCTGAGCCCGATCCTCCTGGTCCAGAGGTAAGGACACTGCCACCATTTCCTGGTGGGCAAGGGATACGGGGACCGCCTTTCAAAAGGAACTCAATTGTGTTGGTGACATTAACAAGACTCAATACACAGTCACTGACAAAATGCTGGTGTACTTGAACTTCATCCAGAATATTAACACCTATAACTGGGTAACGCAGACCCCGATGTACAGAGTTAAATCCTGGATATTAATAACAGCTTTGTGCATGGGAAATCATGTCTCATGAATCTGACTCAGTTTTTTTGAAGAAGTAACAAAGAGGATTGCTGAGGTCAGAGCATGGACATGATCTACATGGACTTCAGTAAGGCGTTCGACACGGTTCCTCACGGGAGACTGGTCAGCAAGGTTAGATCGTATGGAGTACAGAACTGGCCGAAGGTAGAAGGCAGAGGGTGCTTTTCAGGCTGGAGGCCTGTGACCAGTGGAGTGTCACAAGGATCGGTGCTGGATCCACTACTTTTCGCCATTTATATCATGATTTGGATGTGAACATAAGTATTGTAAGTAAGTTTGCGGATGACACCAAATGGGAGGTGTGGTAGACAGGGAAAAAGATTACCTCAGAGTGCAAGGGGATCTAGATCAGATGGGTGATGGGCTGAGGAGTTCAGTTTAGAAAAATGTGAGGTGCTGCATTTTGGAAAAGCAAACTTTAGCAGGCCTTTACAGTTAATAGTAAGTTCCTGGGGAGTGCTGCTAAACAAAGAGCCCTTGGGAGTGCAGGTTCATAGTTCCTTGACAGTAGAGTAGCAAGTAAATCGAATAGTGAAGGCGGCGGTTGGCCGGCTTGTCTTTATTGGTCAGAGCATTGAGTATAGGGGTTGGGAGGTCATATTGCGGCTGTACTGGACATTGATTCGGCAACTTTTGCAATATTCCATCGAATTCTGTTCTCCTTCCTATCATGTTTAAGAACATCCATCTGAAAGAGGTCAGAAAAGAAGTATAGCATGTTGCCAGGGTTGGATAGGCTGTTTTCTCTGGAGCTTCAGAGGCTAGACAGTGATCTAAAAGAGATTTTAAAAATCAGGCCGGGCATGGATAGGGTAAATAGACAAGATATTTTCCCTCCAGTGGGGGAGTACAGAACTAGGGGTTTGGGAGGGAGGGTAGGCAGACAGGGAGTGGGTGGATTGACAGGGGTGGGACAGCAATGGGTAGGGAAAGAGAGGGGGGATAGAGAGGGGTGGCACAGAAACAGGTGGGGACAGAAAGTAGGATTAGAGAGGAGGGGAACAGAGGGGGCGACTGATGGTGGGGGGGGGGGGGGGAGAGAGACGCGGTGGGCGACTGACAGGAGGGGGCACGACTGAGGGGGGTGCGACCGACAGGGTGGGGGCGCGACCGACAGGAGAGGGGGGGAACGACCGACAGGAGAGGGGCAACCCACTGGAGGGGGCAAACGACAGAGAGAGGGACAGACCGAGGGGGCGACAGATGGGGGATCAGACCGACAGAGGGGAGGACGACCCATGAGGGGGTGGGGCGACGACAAAGAAGGGGGGGAACAGACAGAGCGGGGGGGGGGAGACGGGGAGGAAGATGGAGAGTTATTTTATAGATCTACAACTCAACCCTGTTTGTGTTTTGTCCTCCTCACCTTAATTCCCTCTGAAGGGCTCAGAACAAACTGCATAGTTCCTGGAAAGTTTCAGGGAGATCAGGTGCTGAACATGGAATTTGGGACACTAACATTGAATGGAATGTGCTGGTCAATAAATGGACTCTGGTTCGACTCCACTGTCTGTGTGGTGTTTGCACATTCTCCCTGTGTGTCTGCGTGGGCTTCCTCTGGGTGCTCTTAATTTCCTCCCACAAATCCAAAGCCATGCAGGTTAGCTGGATTAGCTTTGGGTAATGGTAGGTTACAGAGTTAGGGTGGAATGCTGTTCCGATGGTTGGTATGGTCTCATGGGGCGAAAGGCCTGCTTCCACACTGCAGGGATTCTGTCACTGAGTATAGGGGTTAGGAGGTCACGTTGTGGCTGAGTAGGGCATTGGTCAGGCCAGTGTTAGAATACCGCATTCAATTGTAGTCTCCCTGATTTCAGAAAGATGTTACCAGTATATGACTCAAACTCTTAATGGCAAGTTCTTGGGAAGTATTGACAAACAAACAGACCGTGCAGTGTAGGTTAATAGTTCCTTGAAAGTGTAGTTGAAGGTAGACAGGTCGGTGAAGGTGGTGTGCGGTATGCTAGCTGTTATTGGGCAGTGCATTGAGTACAGGAGCTGGGAGATCATGTTTCGGTTGTACAGTTTATTGGCTTGGCCACTTTTGGAATGCCCGCTGCTTTCAATTCCAGTCTCCCTGCTATAGGAAAGATGTTGGGAAACTTGAAAGAGTTCAGAAAAGATTTACAAGGGTGTTGCCAGATTGGAACATTTGAACCATAGGGAGAGTGTGAATAAGCTGAGGCTATTTCCCTGCAGCACTGGACACGTTAGGTGGCTTTAATCGAACTTTATCAAATTATGAGGATCAATGATAGGGTGACTAGTCATGGTTTCTTTTTTCCCAGGGTAGGGGAATCCAAACGAAAACGTAAATCTTTTTTCCAAGGTGGAAATGACAAATTCTAGAGCCACACATTTAAGAGAGGGAGTAAGTTTAAAGGCTATGAAAACCGTAACAACTGCAGATGTTGTAAACCAGGAAGAGAAACAGAAGCTTCTGGAAACGCTCAGCAGGTCTAGCAGCATCTGTGAAGAGAAATCAGCGATAACGTTTCTGAGGGTGACCAGACCTGAAACTTTAACTGATTTTTTTCACAGATGCTGCATGACCTGCTGAGCATTTCCAACAATATCTGTGCAAGTTTAAAGGGAGTTGTGTCAGACAAGTGTCTTGTGCAGAAGGTGGTCAGTGACTAGAATGTATTCTCTTGGGAGATGGGAAAAGCAGAAACAATCACAGTTTAAGAGGCATTCGGACAGACACATAAGCAGGCATAGGTTATCAGGGATATGGATCATGTTACAGGCAGATGGAATTAGTTTGGGATGGCATTATGATCTGCACAGACACGATGGGCTGATTACTCTGGTGCTGTAACTGTTATGTTTTCCAGGGGTTAGAATGTTTTTTGAAGTAACAAAATGATTGATGAGGGCAGACTGGTCGACATGATCAATGTGGACTTTAGTAAGGCATTCGGCAAGCTTTCTCATGGAGACTGGTTAGCAAGGTTAGGTATCATGGGAATAAAGCAGAAACCAGCTATTTGAGTACAGAACTGGCTCAAAAGTAGAAGACAGAGAGTGGTGGCGGAGGGATGCTTTTCAGACAGGAGGCCTGTGGAGTGTCACAAGGATTGGTGCTGTATCTATTATTTTCCGTCATTTATATCAATGATTTGGATGTAAACACAGGAGGTATTAGTAATTTTGCAGATGACGCCAAAATTGGAGGTTAGTGGACAGTGAAAGATGACCAAGGCTGCAATGTTTCCTGCAGGTGTCACCATTTCAGATGCTGCCCGACCTGCTGGGGATCTCCAGCACTTCTTGGGTTTGTTGCAGATTCCCACCATTTGCTGAAGCACTGGAGACAGAGAGCTGTACAGCTCCAGATTTTGTTGACTCTGATTCCTGGGATGTCAGGACTGATGGATGAAGAGGGACTCAATCCTCGTTTAATCCTCCTTTCCTTTGGTTTTCGGAGCCGCTGACTACATCACTAATATTCTACCTCCCACTCTCTGTCCTGAATCTGACCCATCTAACCTGACACTTTAGCTCCACCCCCTGCCAGACTAGTTAATACCTCACCAATGGAACTGGCAATAGCGCCCCCCCCCCCAGGAGATTTGACCCAGCTCTGCCCAGGGGTAACCGGTCAGGCTGGTACAGTTCCCACCTAACCCAGAAACGCTCCAATGCCTGAAGAATCTAAACCCTTCCATGGTACACCATTTCTCAGCCACATATTCGGCTGATCTACCCTCTTATTCCTGCTCTCACTAGCACATGGCACTGGGAGCAAGTCTGACATCATTTCATTTCAGGAGCTGCATTATAATGTGTCCCTGCTCTCCCAATATCCAGCTTTCAAACACTCATCCTTTGTTTCATGCTGTCGTTGGTATTGATGTGTTCTCCAACCACGGGCTGTTTACCTCCAGCTCCAGAATGTTCTGTAGCTGCACCATGATATCGCGGATCCTATCACCAGGGAGATAACATACCATCCTGGATTCATGGCTGTGGCCATAGAAGTGCCTGTCTGTATCACTGACTATTGAATCCCTGTCACTATCTTTCTTCCGTTCTGGGCAGCAGAGCTATCTACGGTGTCATGAAATTGGCTGTTGCTGATTGCCTCTGAGACCAACACATACGCACACACCCACACGAATCCCAAGCGGTATACAGTATCTGTTTGGGAAGGGAATAACCACTGGGAACTCCTGCACTTCCTTCTGAGCCTTTTACTTGATCTGATGATCCCCCATTCCCTTTCTGCCTGTGTAACCCTCACCTGCAGTGTGACTAACTCACTGAACATGCTGTTCATAACATTCTCAGTATTGCAGATGCTCCACAGTGAGTCCACTCACAGCTCCAGGTCTGAAAAGCAGTTTCCCAGTAGCTGCTGATGGGCACATTTCCTGCACACATAGCCTGTCAGGGACACTGGAAACATCCCTAATTTTCCCACATTGTACAAGAGGAGAAACCATGGGTCTGAGGTCTCCTGTCACACAGGCTCTCTAGATTCAGCTAGTTACTCCCATTTAGAGAATTTAAATGAGCGAGCAATCTTCCTACCCTTCAAACATTGTAATCAAAATCCCGTATTCTTTACTTATGTTGATACGTTATACCTTAAAAACCGTTACAAAATTTCCACAGGTATCGCTTACAAACTGGCTGTTACCTTTGGGACCATGTGAATTTCTGAATGGGCTGAAACAAAACGGAGTTTCAGCTTCACATTTCCCTGTCCCACCTCGCTCTGTTTACACCCAACTCCAAATACTCATTGAGCCAAGCAGCCTCTCAGTGCAGCCCTGTCATTTTCATTGTCTGCTCACAACTACACTGCCCTCAGCCTCCTGTACTGTTCCAATACATCTCAATGGGAGCTCAGGAAAAAAAAGCATCTTTCTTTCAATTCAATCCTTTGTAGCCCCAGAGTCAACATGGACCTCAGCAGTTTCTGGGTGAACAGACAGTTGTTAGAATCTGGAACATTCCGCCTAAAACGGTACTGGAATGTGTGTTTATAAGGAGCTGCAGGGAATTGAAAATAAGGAGTTTACAGGTTAGCATCATGAAGTGGGTGATTGGGACTAAATCTGACAGTCCCTACAAAGAGACGAAGTGCAATCTGGACAAATCTATGCTCCCCCTCAGACCAAAACAGACTCTGAGCTTCCAGTTGCCTGCCACTTTAACACACGAGCCTGTTCCCTGGCCAACATCTGTCTCATTCTTAATGCAGTGTTCCAGGGAAGCTTGATGCAGAACACTCCAGAACATACCAAATGGCCCTGTATTTCAAGGACAGCAATTTCCCCTCCCATGTGGTCAACAATACCCTTCAGTGTATCACCACTTCCTGCACCTCTGCTCTTGAACCCCACCCCTCCAACCGCAGCAAGGATAGAAACCCCCAAGTCCTCGCTTTTCAGTCAGATACAACACATCATCCTCTGCCATTTCCACACCGACAATCAGACCCCACCAACAGAGATATCTTTCCCTCCACACCCCTTTCAGCATTCCTCAGAGACCATTCCCTGTGACTTCCGCATTAGACCATGCTCCCCACCAACCCATCCTCCACTCCCAACACCTTTGCCTGCCATTGCAAGAGGTGTAAATCCTGTGCCCACACCTTCCCCTCACCTCCATCCAAGACACCAGAGGTCCCTTCCACATCCAGCAGAGATTTTCCTGTACATTGAATAACCTCATCTATTGTGTTCATTGCTCTCTACAATGGGGAGACAGGACGCCAACTTGCAGAATGTTTCAGGAACCTTTCTGGGAGACGTGCACCAATCAACCCCACTGTCCTGTGGTCAACCATTTCTACAACCCACCCTCTCACTCTGCCAAGGACATGCATGTCCTGGGCCACCTCCACCACAAAATCCTAGCTACATGACTCCTGGAGCAAGAATACCTCATCTTCTACCTTGGGACCCTTTAAGTACAGAATCAATGTTTCATCATTTCCCCTCCCCCCACCATATCCCAGATCCAGCCCTCCAACTCAGCACCACCCTCTCGAACAGTCCCACCTGCCCATCTTCCTTCTTAATTACCCACTCCACCCTCTCACCATTACCCTCCACCAGCATCTTCCTATCGCCTTCCCAACTACCTTCTCGCCAGCCCCACACACACATCCTATTATCTGTCAACCCTCTTCCCCACTCAGAATCCTGCTGAAGGGCTCAGGCCCAATATGTCAATTCTCCTGCTCCTTGGATACTGTCTGACCGGCTGTACTTCTCCTGCGCCAAACTTTAACGTAAGCTGGAAGAACAAACCTCATTTTGTACTTGGGGGACCCTTCAGGCCTCTGACCTTAAAACGGAATTCATTAATTTTAGGTCCTAAGTCTCCCACGTCCTTGCGCCCTAGTGGCCCCCCCACACCAGGCCTTGTTATTACATAGCCTGCCATTACACATTACCTATGGTTAGTCACTAACAGTCTCCATTAACATCTATTAACCCTCCACCAGCCAGATCATTATTCATTCTTTGTCCAATTGCTGCTATATCTCTTTTGGACTATATCACCACCTATCATTTACTCCTTAACCCTACCTTCTGTATATAAACTGACATTTTTTCTCAGTGACATCAGTTCTGAGGAAGTGTCAGCGGATCCAAAATGTTAACTCTGATTTCTCTTCACAGGTGCTGCCAGACCTGCTGAGCTTTTCCAGTACCTTCTGGTTGTTGTTTCTGATTTAAGTATCCACAGTTCTTTTGGTTTTCATTTACTGGGAGTTTCTAATTCAGGTCTAGCAGCCTACATCATGAGTTGAGAAACCTCCCAGTCCACACTAACTCCATTTCTCTCCCACCCCCTTCACACTCACTGGGTCTCTTCCCAACCCTGCCCAGTGACACTGCATGTGCACAGCTCATGGTCACATGCTGGCCTGTTGGCAACCCCTCATTCACTCCCATTGGCTGGAGGATTACATCTAGTCTCCTATTGTTCTGAAGCTGCCGTCAATCAGCCAGGCCCCATTGTGACATGAGTGGTGGGATCCTCCCAGGAGTGTGGGAGGCTGAGGGGTAACCTCATAGAGAGGTTTATAAAATCATGGGAGGCATTGATGAGATAAATAGACAAGTCTTTTCCCTGGGGTGGGGGAGTCCAGAACTAGAGAGCATAGGTTTAAGGTGAGAGGGAAAGATATAAAAGGGCAAGAGACTACTTTTTTCATGTAGAGGTGGTGCGTGTATGGAAGCTACTGTCAGGGGAAGTGGTGGCAGCTAGTACAGTTACACCATTTGAAAGGCATCTGGATGTGTATGAATAGGAAGGGTGTAGAGGCATATGAGCCAACTGCTGCCATATCGTACTAGATTAGGATAGGATATCTGGTCGGCACGGACGAGTTCGACTGAAGGGTCTGTTTCCGTGCTGTATATGTCTGTGGCTCTGCCCTGGGATGAGCTTCATCATTCACAGTGAATGGGGCAGTATCACAGAGCACAGGGGTTGGGGCTATTCAGCCCATTGCGGCTATACTCTCTCCCTCTGGACATGCTGCCAATCTGCCCTTCCTCCCCTCCCATTTACCCGTAGCACTCCAAATTTATCCTCAAATAGTTAAATTCCGAGATGTACAGCACAGAAACAGACCATTCAATCCAACTCATCCATGCCACCCATTTATCCCAAATTAATCTTGTCCCATTTGCCAGCACTTTGCCCATATCCTTCTAAACTTTTCTTAATCACGTACCCAGTCAGATGCCTTTCAAATGTTGTAATTGTACCAGCCTCCACACTTCCTCTGGCAGCTCATTCCATATTCAGCTTGAAAACATTGCCCTAAGATCCCTTTAAAATCTCTTGCCTCACACCTTAGGCTTGTGCCTCTAGTTTTGTACTCACTTAACCTTGGGAAAAGACCCTGGTTGTTCACCCTATCCATGTCCTTCACGATTTTATGTACCTCGAAGGTCATCTCTCAGCATCCAATGATGCAGGGAAAACAGCCCCAGCCTATTCAGCCTCTCCCTATAGCTCAAATCCTCAACCCTGGCAACACTTTTGCACATCTTTTCAGAATCCTTTCATGTTCTGTAATATCACTCCTACAGCAGGGAGACCAGGACTGAAAGCAGAATTCCAGATGTGGCTGAATCAATGTCCTGTAGAGCTGCAAAACAATGTCCCAACTCCAATACTCAATGCACTGACCAAGTACACCAAACTCCTTCACTACCCTGCCTATCCATGATTCCACTTTCAAAGAACTATCAACCTGCACATCAAGGTCTCTTTGTTCAGCAACACTCCCCAGGACCTTCCATTAAATGTATAAGTCCTGCCCTGATTTGTTTTTTCAAAATGCAGCACCTCACATTTATCTGAATTCACTCCACCTGCCACTCCCCAGCCCATTTGATTGAAGTCCCATTGTACTCTGAGGTAACCTTCTTCCCGATCCACTTCCTCCAGATCCAATTTGGTGTCTATGTAAAGTCACTAACCATAGGAATCATTGATATAAATGATGAAAAGCAGTGAACCCTGCACGATCCTTACACCATATTGCTCATCACAGGCTTCCAGTCCGAAAGGCAACCCTTCACCACTATCCTCTGTCTCCAACCTTACAGCCAATTTTATATCCAAATAGCTAGTTCTTTCACCTTGAATGTCTTTCTGAAGTCCAAGTTAGTGATTTCCATACACAAAGCCATGCTGACTGTCCCTAATCATTTCTTACCTTTCCAATTACATCTAAATCCTATCCTGAGAAGCCCTTCCAACAACTTACCTGACTCCAGGCTCACCAGTGTATTGTTCCCTGACTTTTCCTCATCACCTTTCTCAAATAATGGCGCCAGTCTTCCAGCACCTCGGTGATACAAATATCTCAGCGAGGGACCCAACTATCACTTCCCTAGCTTCCACAAAGTTCTGGGATTCACCTGATCATGTATCAGGGATTTATCAATCTTGATGCATTATACAAGTTCCAGTGCCTCATAACTTATATGGACACTTGTCAAGTTATCCCTATTTATTTCTCCAAACTCTCTCACTTCCATATCCTCCTTCAGTAAAAGCGGACATGAAATACGCAGATAGTATCTCTCCTGCCTCTGCAGATCCATAGACAATTTTGTTGATCTTTGAGGGTCCCTATTCTCTGCCTGGTTACTCTTTTGTCCTTAGTGTATTTCTAGAATCTCTTTGGATTTTCCCCAAACCCATTTCACAAAGCTCTCTCGTCCCCTTTTTGCCCTCTTAGTTTCCCTCGAGTATACTCCTACTGCCCCTATATACCTCTAGGTATTCACACAAACCCAGCTGTCTGGACTTGCCATATCCCTCCTTCATTTTCTTGACCAGAGCCACAATTCCTCTTGACAGCAGCATTCCTTACACCTCCCAGCCTCGGCCTTAACAGGAACATACTGTCTATATACTCATTGTCGCAGGCCTATGGGGGCAATGGCAGATGAAGACAGAGAAAACAATCAATCATTCTCAGTAAAGAGGCAGTGCTGGGAAAGATACCAGCCGAAAGGTAGATGGGTCTCCTGGCCGTGATGGAATGCATCCCCGGGGACTGTAAGGAATGGCAGTGGGTAAATAGCAAATACACTCGTGATAATTCACTAAAATTTGCTGACTCTGGGACGGTTCTAACAGATTGGAAAGCTGCAAATGTGATGCCAATATTTTAAAATGGACGTGTCAGCATAACTTCTGTAGTGGGGGAATGTCTGATCTCTCAAGAAAGAAATAGTGAGCTATGTGGATAGAAATTGTCTCATCGAGCAGACACAGCATGGATTCATGAAAAGTGGACGACACTAAGATGAGTGGTAGAGCAATGTGTGCAGAGGCCACTGTCAGTCTGCACAGGGATACAGAGAGGTTAATTGAGTGGTTAAGGGTCTGGCAGATGGAGGACAATGTTGGGATATGTGAGGTCATCCATTTTGGTCGGACTAACAACAAACTGGATGATGAAATGGTGAAAACATGCAGCATGCTGCTGTACAGAGGGAGCTGGGTGTCCTTGTGCATGAATCACAGGAAGCTGGTTTGCAGGTACAGCAGGTAATTAAGGCAGTGAAGGGAATATTGTCCTTCATTGCTAGAGGGATGGTTATGCTGCAGCTGTACAGGGGGCTGGGGAGGCCACACCTGGAGTACTGTGTACAGGTTTTCGTCCCTACTTCAGGAAGGATGTAATGGCGCTGGAGGGGGTGCAGAGCAGGGTCACTAGTTTGAGTCTGGAGTTGAAAGGGTTGCCTTCTGAGCAGAGATTGACAAAACTGGCATGATCCTCATTGGAATTTAGAATAATGGGGATTGTATAGGAAAAATATAAATTATGAAAGGAGTAGATAAGATAGAAGCAGGGAGGTCATTCCACTGTGGACTGGACAAACTATGGGCATAGCGACAAATAAGGGGGTATCAGATTTAGGACTGAGTTCAGGAGAAACTTCTTCAGCTAAAGGGTTGTGAATCTGTGGAATCCCAGCTGATTGAAACAGTTGAGACTTTCATCTTGAATGTCTTTAGGTCAAAATGTAGATTTACGAACAGAAAGGAATTAAAGGTTATGGGAGAGAGCAGTAAAGTGGAGCTGAGATCAGCCCTGATCTTATTGAATGGCAGAGCAGGCTGGAGGGCCAGATGGCCTCCTCCTGCTCCTATTCCTTATGTTACGTTCCCACTTTTCAGCCGTCCTTTACCTGGGAATAGCAAAGAAGTATTGAAAGATTTTATCTTGTTCAATCACAATGCACCTTTATCCAATTTAGAACAGCAACTTTAGATCTGGTCTATTCTTTTTTGGAACTATTTTAAAACTATTATAATTATCAGAGAATCCAGACAGTGGGGAAGCAGGTCATTCAGCCATCACATCCGCACTGACTCAGAGACTCCCACCCTACCCATGTAATGCTGCCTCTGATTCCCAACCTGGAACAGTATCCCACCCAACCTGCACATCCCTGAACACTGTGGGTAATTCAGCCTGGATAATCCACCTAACCTGCACATCCCTGAACACTGTGGGTAATTCAGCCTGGATAATTACCACACCAAGCCTGGATCCACTGCACATCCTGAACACTGTGGGTAATTCAGCCTGGATAATCCACCTAACTGCACATCACTGATAAACTAATCACCTTGCACATCTTTATAGTGGGAGGAAACCGAGCAATCAGATGAAACACACGCAGATATTAACAATAAGGTGATCAATCCTTCCAGTTCCGTCCAAATAATTTCACTGAACTTACTCCATGAATATCGTCCCCAAGCACAACTCTAATGCTATCCCTAACCAAAAACACCACTCGTCCTCCTCTCTTGTCCCCCTTTCTATCCTTCCTATAGCATCTATACCCTGGAACATACAGCTGCCAGTCACATCCATCCCTGAGTCATATTTCTATAATACCGATGATATCCCAGTCCCATGTTCAAACCATAACTGAGCTCATCTGCCTTCCTGTCAGGCCTCTTGCATTGAAGTAAATGCAGTGTAACTGCTCGGTTCTACCGCGTTCTGCCTTGACTGTTTGATTTCTGAACTGTACCAGCCTCAGACTTACCTCCTTTCTCTATCTCTTTAGGTTTACCCCACTCCCTCACTGGTTAATGCCTCCGAGTAGTACTAGCAAATCTCCCTGCCTGGATATTAGTCACCTTCCAATTCAGGGACCAATCCCTTCTTATTCAAGTCACTTCTACTCCAGAGGAGAATTCAATGACCAAAAGATGTGAATCCTTCTGCCCTACACCAGATCTTTAGCCAATCATTCATCTCTCCATCCTGCTATTCCTACTCTCACTAGCATGTAGCATTGGGAGTAATTCAGATATTACGACCGAGTATCTACTTTTTTATATTCCAGGCTAATTTGCTATATTCTCTCATCAGGACCTATCTTTTTCTCTTCCTGTGTCATTGGTACCAATGTCCAATGACCTCCCACTGGTTATTCTACCTTTAAAGAATATTCTGCCACCAATCTTTTCTGAACCTTTCAAGTTCCACAACATCCTTCTGATAGGTGGAGAACAGAATTGCACTCAATATTGTAAGAGTGGCCAACCAATGTCCTGTACAGCCACAACATGACTGCCCAACTCCTGTACTCACTGCTCTGACCAATAATGTAAATCATACCAATCACCTTCACTATCCTATCCACCTGCGACTCTACTTTCAAGGAATTATGAACCTGCACTGTAAGGAAACTTTGCTCAGTAACACTCCCTCGGACCTGACCATTAAGTCTATCAGTCCTGCTAGGCTTTGCTTTTCCAAAAAGCAGCACCTCACATTTATCTAAATTAAACTCCATCTGCCACTCTCAGCCCATTTCCCCATCTGATCAAGATCCCATTGAAACCTGAGTTACCCTTCTTCACTGCCCACTACACCTCCAATTTTGGTGTCACCTGGAAACTTACTAACAATACCTCCTATGTTCACATCCAAATCATTTATGAAAATGATGAGAAGTAGTGGACCCAGCACCGACCCTTGTGGCAACTCCAGTGGTCACAGTCCTCCAGTCGAAAAACAACCTTCTCCACCACCCTCTGTCTTCTACCTTTGAGGCAGTTCTATATTCCAAATGGCTAGTTCTCCTGGTATGGTGAGATCTCATCTTGCTAACTAGTCTTCCATGGCGAACCTTGTCGAACGCCTTACTGAAGTCCATATAGATCCATCTACCGCTCTGCCCTCAAAAATCCACTTTCTTACTTCTTCATAAAACAGCTCAGTCAAGTAAGTGACATGATTTCCCGCACACAAAGCCATGCTGACTATCCAATCAGTCCTTGCTTTTCCAAATACATGCAAATCCAGTCCCTCAGGGTTCCCTCCAACAACTTGTCTGGCACAAACATCAGGCTCACAGGTCTGTAGTTCCCGGGCTTGTCCAAACCGCCTTCATTAAACAGTATCATCATATTAACAACCCCCAGTCTTCTGGCACCTCAGCTGTGACTATCGCTGATACAAAAATCTCAGCAAGGGGCCCAGCAATCACTTCCCTAGCTTCCTACAGAATTTTAGGAACACCTGATGAAATCCTGGGCATTTATCCACTTTCTGCGTTCCAAGACATCCAGTACCACCTTCGCTGTAATATGGACATTTTTCAAGGTGTCACCATCGATTTCCAACATTCTATATCTTCCATATCCTTCTCCACAGTAAATGCTGATGCAAAATACTTGTTTAGTATCCCTCCCCACCCCATCGCCTGCAGATCCACACACAGGCTGCCTTGCTGATCCTTGAGGAGCCCTATTCTGTCTCTAGTAACCCATTTGCTCTTAATGTATTTATAAAAACCTTTGGATTGTCCTTACCCTATTCGCAAAACTGTGTCCTGTCCCCTTTTGCCTTACTGATTTTCCTCTTAAGTATACTTCTATTGCCTTTATACTAGAAGGATGTTCTGGATTGGAATAAATGCCAAATATTTCATCTTGATAAAGGGCAGGACTTACTGAGTCGGGCCTTGCATAGTGATATAGAACAAAGAGACCTCGGGTTCAGATCTTTGCAGTTTATGTCACATGTAGACAGGGTGTTCAGAAGGTGTACAGCACACTTGCCTTCATTGCTCACACCTTTGAGTATAGGAGTTGGGACATTACATTGAGGTTGTACAGGATGTTGGTGAGGCCTCTTCTGGAATACTGTGCTCAGTTCAGGTTGTGCTGTTATAGGACATATGTTATTAAGTCGGAGTGGGTTCAGAAGAGATTTACCAGGATGTTGATGGGAATGGATGCTTTCGGTTATAAGGAGAGGCTAGGTAGGCTGGGACTTCTTTCACTGGGGTGTAGGAGGCTGAGGGGTGACCTATTGGAGGTTTATAAAATCCTGAAGAGTATAGGTAATGTGAACAGCAGGTGCCCTTTCCAGGAGGGGGCGCGATTCAAGAGTGGGTGAGAAAAGGAAGACCCTAAAAAGACGTTCCGGATTTACTTTTGTTTTTGTACAGAGAGTGATTCACATGTGGAATAAACTAGCAGAGGACGTGGTAGCTGTGAATACAATTACAATTTAAGGGTGGCACAGTGGCTCAATGGTTAGCACTGCTGCCAGGGACACAGGTTCAATTCCTGCATTGGGTGGCTGTCCATGCGGAGTTTGGATATGCTTTCCCGTGTCAGGTGAGTTCCTCCAGGTGCTCCCGTTTCTTCCCACAAGCCACAGATGTACAGGGTAGGTGAACTGGCCGTCCTCAATTGCCCATAGTGTTCAGGGATGATTGGGTTTAGTGAATTAGTAAGGGGTAAATGTAGAGTAAAACGGTAGGGGAATGGGATTCTAAGAGGAAAAAGCATTTGGACCTGTATATCGATAGGGAATGCTTGGATGGATTTGGACTAAGTGGAGGTAGATGCGATTAGTTCAGTTCGAATTTATGGTTGACACGGACTGGTTGGAACACAGGGTGTGTGTCAGTGCTGTATAACGTTCTGACTCTATCGCTCGTTATCTCTGTAAATTCCTCTATGCTCGGAACTCTCCGTCAATGCACCTCATCCCAGTCTTACAACTCTTCCTTATCTCGATAATCCTCTCCAGCCTCAAAACTCAAAAAGTCTATCAGAAATATCTCTATCTCTGTAACATCCTCAATCCTCAGAATCCTCTCCAACTTTCATCTCCTCCAGCTTCATTACTTCCCTATCTCTAATCCCCTCCAGTCTCTCAAAGCTCTGCTATATGTGCCTTTTTTATTTCCAGCCTTCAGGATTCCCAATGTTTATTTCTCACTTGATGACGGCCCTTTCCGATTCTGTGCTGAGCTTCTGAATTCTTCCTTAAACCTCTCAATCTCCTTTTCCTCCCAAAACATCGGCCAATCATCTGTCATCTACTCTAGTATCACCCTTTCTGACTGAAGTCCAATGGAGCTTGTCATATTCCTATAATAAACTCTTAGCGGTCTACAGAACAGAAAAGGCTCTGGGTAGTACATCACTGTGACAAAGAAAACTACCACCTAACTGTCCTCATCTATTTTCCAATAATTGTGGAAAAGTCTCATCTATCATGGCATTGCAAGTGCACACTAAATACATCTCAAATGCTACCGGGATTTCTGTGTCTCCCACCCTTACAGACAGTGAGGTTTAATGCAACTGTTGCTCGATGATGACATCACCCACAGGAACACAGAGCAGCTGGGTCTGTGCAAACAGAGATCACCCCACATTGGGAAGGATGGCAGGGTCCCTGAGAGGGGGCATAGGAGATTTACCAGGATGGTACAAGGAATGGGGATTTTAGTTGCAGAGACATGGGTGTTGTTAATACATATCAAGAATATCCATCTACAATAGATGGACTCTTGTTCTCAACCTCTCCCCTTGCCTGGGCTGTGGTAACCTTCAGGTTAAACCACCACCAGACATTTCTCCCTAATGAGAGAGCAGCCCTATGGTCTGGTCAGACAATGCTGACTCCCTTTTACACAGTGATGCCACTGTACCCTGGGGATGGGGAGAGAGGAACGCTGAAGGTGGTGGATGGGACACCACTCAGGCACAGTGCTTTGTCCTGGAGGATGTTCACTTTAATATTGTTGGTGTCTGCACTGATGCAGGCAAGTGGAGAATGTTCCAACACAATCCTGATGTGTGCCTTATAGGGAGCAAACAGACATTGGGGAATCAGGGTTTGGGGAAACAGATTGTTCTCCTTGTAGCAGAGGAATTGCGGGTGCCCTGTGACAGAGGGGTTTACAGATTTAGAATAATCCACCTTACACTCATGAGTTCATCAGAAAAGGATTACAGGACACATATTGAAGACTTGGGGGAGATCTACTGAGAGTGTGGGTGATTCAAAAGAGGACATTTATGCAGCAAATGGGAATGAGCTGGAAAACAATACTCACACACAATGTGAATATCCAGCTCCTGATGAATTGAGTAATTTTGTCACAGTTTGGCGTTACAATTACTGAGATTACCATCTGAATGTCACCTGTAATACACGTTTATAAAACTGTCACTGTCAGTTCATTTAAGAAACTCTCACCACCCCTCCTCCTGGCCCAGGATGACTGGACACATTACCCCTTGTGGGGGGTCAGCAGTTAGTTCAGGGGGAAATCTGTATGGGTTTCTGTGAGTTTCCACACTGGGTCTTCATGTGACTGAACAGGGCAGATCTTTGACACATGGGACACAATGTTTCAAGAGTCAGTGCGATGTGGAGAGCAGGATGTGTGCTTCCTTTTCTTTCCTTCCGTGCTACCGCTGTGCCTCATCAATTAGACAGGGGGGGTGAAAGGCTCATGCAGCTCGATGGGCAAGTTGTCTCCATTCTGACCCATGAGCAGCAAGCTCCTCCCAGTCATTCCAAAGAGTCTCTCTGAAAAGGTAACAACTGCTTCCCACTGCCCAGTGCTCCCAGGAAATGTTAGAAGTAATGAGCGGGGAAATCTCTGAGAAAAGGCAGAACGGTAAAGTTCCAAAAGGATTATAAACAGTTTACAGAGAGGGATTCATTGGAGAAGTGGGCAACAAGTTAGCAAATGGAGCATAATTTGGGAAATTGTGAAGTTGCTCATTTGGAGGAGATAATAAAAGAACAGAGTGCTATGTAAATGGTGGAAACTGTCGAAAGCTGCACCACAAAGGGACCAGGGGTAATTGCGTAGGAAACACTTATAACAGGGAATCAGGATGGGGAATGGAACTTGTTTCTTATTACAAGGAGTTTTCAGTGTAAGTGTTGGAGTATATACCTGAGAGTAACTTTACAAAGTGCGAGTGAGACCACATCTGGAGTAATGACAGAAGTTTTGGTCCTTTATTTAAGGGAATACATAATTTCATCCGAGGCATTTCAGAAAAGATTAACTGGATGATCCCTGGCTTGTAGGTTATCTTTTAAGAAAAGGCTGAAAATGTTGGACTCTACTCACTGGATTTGGGGAAAGAATGAGAGGTGATCTCATTGTAACATGCAGGATTCTTAAGGAGTTTGACAGGGTAAATACTGAGTGGATGTTTCCCATCATGAGGGATCTGGAATCAGAAACTCGGATAGTCACGGAATCAAGGGTTCTGTTTTAGATTCGTCAAGTTTAAGGCAACATCAACACGGGTCAGGGGTTTCAGTAGCAATGGAGCTGGGGTGAAGGGGGGGGGGAAGCAACGTTTTAGTTTAGAGATTGGATCCTGGTGTTTGTGATTGTGTAGATACCTGATCAGAAGGTCACCTTGGGTTACAGATATGAGAGCAATATTGTGAAGAGTGTAGTTCTGCCTCAGACAGTTCCAGGGAGAGGGAGGGGCTCAGCAGTAAGGGAAAGGAATTTGTATTAGCAACTGAAGGCAATGGGTTAACCATTTCAATGTTCCGTTGCAGGAAATTGCAGCAATCGCGTAGTGGGAGTGTGATGAGCAGTTTGATAACTGAGTAATGGCGAGGGATGATGGGGAGGGAGAGCTAGGCCATTGTCAGTGTACATGTGAACCCTCAGACGGTGCTTTTGGACGATGTCACCTCCTGACAGTATGTGGGTGAGAAACAGGAGGACCAAGAATCGATCCTTGAGGACACACATACAAGGAATTTAGAAAGGAATGGAGAGTGGGGATGGAGTAGGTTTTTCCAACAACGGTGAGGTCAAAATATTACTTCGTAGCAGAATGGGAGAGAAGGACATAACCAGAAAAGACAGAGACAGAACAAGGAACAATACCGGTGATTTGGTGAGGGAGGGAGGTGGGGGTGATGTGAGGAAGAGCCCAACTCCAAAAACACACTTTCTTCATTGGTGACATCACCCAACTCCACCCTAGTCTCAGCTCATTTACTGAATGCAGGGATGGAGAGTATTTATCTCCAGACATAATATCCAAACACTCCTTGGCCAGCCTCCCACATTCAACTTACATGTAATCTCAAGAGTATCTTAAACCCTCCTGCCCAAGTGCTCACTTGTACCAAAACTAGTTGATCCATCGAAGGCTCCTATTTACAGGCAACAATTTAATTCTCACCTGTGAACATCCCTGTCTCCCTGCACCACACACCCTGCAAGACCTTGACAACTCATTTGTGTTTATTCATTGCTTCACCTGTCTGGCTGTTTTTACTGTTGCCAAGGCAACACTGTCTGGAATTCCACCTGA
>NW_026867948.1:0-87404 GCF_020745735.1 Hemiscyllium ocellatum | reverse complement strand
TCGTCATCTTGTTCAGTTAAGGTGCAGATCTTTTTTCAAGGCGAGGATCCTCTCCTGAGATGTATCGATCACGGTCTCTGTCGCTTCAGTTCGGCGCTTGCATCGTATGTTCCGTTTCCAAGGCTGTCAAGTTGCTGCTCATGTTTTTGGAGCACGCTGAGAGTGCTCTAGCCACGCGTGAACTGTTCATCAATCAATGCGTTCATCATTTCACATAACTTGATGAACTCATGACCAAGGCCTGGTGACTAACTGGGTCCATGGAACGAGCAGAATGGTTGCAGCTACAGCCCTCGGTATGCTCGATGCTTCTGACGGGTGCACCACTTGGTGGGACATTACTCGATCCTTTCCCCGTTTTTGTCATTGCCCTTTGACAATCGGGAGTAGTAAAGATTCTATCGCTCTTTTAGTGTTGAATTTTTAGTAAATGGGTGGGTTAGAGAATCACTTTGCCCGTGTGTTGATGCAGAGCCCAGCAAAGCAGACCTTCTGGATCCCCGCCGTCTAGTATTCCCCCTTAACATTTTATCGATGTTGTCATTTCATTTTCCATTATAATCCTGGAGGTTCTGAAGCCATGCTATTTGATACCACTGTCTACATTTCCCCCCACACGCACATTGCTGCCCATTCCTCGATAATCCTTGACTCTGTTGTTATTTATGAACCTTCCATCTGTGCCTCAAAAATATTCAGTATCTCTGCCCCCAATCCTCCGTGGGGAAGAGTGTTCCAAAAACTCACAGCACTTTGAGAAAACAGTTATAAACATTTTGATCTGAGTGTGAGATTAGTTTTTTGTGTCTCCTTATCTGAGAAAGGATATAATTACATTGGAAGCAGTTCAGAGATATTTCATGTCACGTATTCCTGAGATGAAGGGCTTATATTACGAAGGCTTTAACAGGTTACTCTTGGAATGAGAGAAAAAATACTTGAGGAGAGTGGATCAGGTATATACTCACTGGGTGTTTGTATCGTCCAAATTTGTTGTCATTGTCATAGAACCTCTACAGTGTGGAGACAGGACATTCCGTCCATTAAGTCCACGCTGACCCACCAAACAGCATCCACCTGTACGTGCCCCCTCCCCCCCCCCCCCAGTCTTATCCATGTAACCCTGCATTTCCCATAACTAACCCATCTAACCTACACATCCTGGGCACTAATGGCAATCCACTTTAAACTGCACATTTTGGAATGTGGCAGGAAACTGGAGCACTTGGAGGAAACCCACACAGGTATGGGGAGAATGTCCAACCTCCAGATAGAGGGTCGCCCGTGGTTGGAATTAAACCCAGCTCATTGGTGTTGTAAGGCAGCAGTGCTGCCAACAGACCCAACATACACCTCCGTTAGTTCTGTTAGTAACTTGTGGCTGACTAAGGAAATCTGCCTGACTTGTTCTTATCACTGAATCTGACCCAGTCTGAGACCTTTATCATCGGTCATATCACCAACCTGGTTACATTTAACATTTGTTGTGAGCAGTGGAAGAGTGGGACTAGGAAAGGAAACAGTGACACCCTCCATCCTCAGTCACAACTGGAAAGAGAAAAAAAATCACAAAGTGAGAATTCATTCAGTGGAATTCTCTTTCTCAGAAGTTTGGGTTGGCAGAATCTTTAAATTATATCGAGGCTGGCTTCATCTGATTATCCATACATAGGTAAATCAGGGATAATGGTGCATGGAGAGAAAAGGGCAGCTGGGACCACAATGAGATGAACCACGAGTTTATGTACTGTTGGACTAGTGTCAAAGGGCCGAATGGCCTGCTCGTGTCCCTTAGCCCTATGTTCTGATGTTCCATTCAGCCCTTCGGACCTGATACACAGGGGCAGATCAAGGCCACTCTGATGGTTATGTGCAGTTTTGGCAATGTACTTGGAAAATCCAGGCTGGGTCAGGAAGTGAAACTCACTCCCAATCCCTGTTTCCAGGCTTCCCCTTTCTGCAACGTCTGCTCCAGATGTGGGTCGTGTTACAGACCCAGATTTACTGTGAATACTGCCCCCATACCCCACCCAGTGTTAACTCACACAAATCCACTGCTCACCCGAATGTAGCAGTACATAGCACAACTTCCAGGAAAATAACCTGTTACTTTGCAAAAGCATAACGTGAAATTAATAAATAGGAGCAAGAGTAGGCTATTCGGCCCCTCAAGCTAGCCCTGTCATTTAATACGAACGTGGCTGATCTACTCCAGGTCTAACTCCACTTTCTCGCCGACTCCTTGTATCCCTGCACACCTCTCGGTCAGGGAATTCCAGACATTCACTACCTTCTGAGAGAAGTCATCACTTTGCATCTCAGATAGAAATCGATGTTCCATGTTTGGTATCTATGTCCTCGAGTTCGAGACTCCACTCAGGAATGGTAACAACATCTCAACATCTAACTTCGGAAGTCCCTTCTGTGTCGTGTAATTTTCAGCAGTATCACTCCACATTCATTTAAACCCCAATGAATAATCTCCTCACCATTTTAGAGATTCTCAATAAAACAACCCTTCATTCCTGGAAGCCGGCTAATGAACCTACCTAGTTACTTGCTGCATCAGCATGCTGACTTTATGTTTCATACACAGGAACCCTCCAATCCTTTGTATTGTTCTTTTTCTGGAAGTACTCTCCATTAAATAACAGCCTGCCTTTTGATTCTCAGTGTCATCATCAAACTCGGATGCACATTGCACTCAGCTCCCTCCTTCAGACTATCAGTATAGAGTGTAAATAACTGATGCTATTGGACTGATAGCCGTGGTCCTCCAGCAGATACACCTTTATCATGAAGATCTATTAACCCTGACTCTCCGATTTCTATGTGCTAACCAATCATCATCCCGTGTTAATACATTTTCCATCATCCTACGAGCTTCTATCTTGTGTCAGAACTTTTATTTTGTAATACATTGTGGAAAAACTCTGGAAAGCCTGGTCTCTACCAGATCCCCTTTATCAAGTCCGCTTGTTACATTCTCAGGCCTCTCCAGAAATACTTTGCATGATTTTACAGGGCAAAATATAATTTCACTTTCACAAAACCATTGTGAACCTGCGTGAAGCTTTTCTAAATATCCATGCTGGCCAGGTTTTCCAAATTAAGCTCGTCCCATATGCTTTCATTTGATCCATATGCCTCTAAATGTTTACTATCCATATGTTTGTCCAAATGAGTTTTAAATGTTTTACCTGTACTGGCATCAACCACTTTTACTCTGGCAGCTCATTCCATACTCACACCACCCTCTGTGTAAAAACATTGGCCCCTGAGTCCCTTGTAAATCTTCCCTCTTTCACCTTAAACCTATGCCTTGTATGGCTGAACTCCCCCATCCTGTAGAAAAGACCTTGGCTATTCACCCTATCGATATCTCTCATGATTTTAGAAACTTCTATAATGTCATCCCTTAACCTTCTACACTCAATCCAATACTAACTTCAAGAACAAGCATTTAAAGATAAATACTGCAAATTTGAAACCATATTAAACATGACAGGTAAACAATACTCAGCCCAAACTTCATACTGTGATTTGTTTTTTCTCCCTATTACAAAACTAAGGCAGCATGAAACGCTTACTAGTGCCAATAAGAAGTCAAGCACCTGATATCCTTTGGCTAAAGGAAGTGATGATCTCGACAGTAAAAACGTATTTATGGCCAGATCTATATAATGCTATATAGTCAATATTCTCCCTCCTGGCCTCCCTATGACCTTGTGTGATTGTGTCTTCTTTATCTTCAACTCAACAGAGAGAACCCCTTTCCCCATTCACACCTTAATTTAAACCCATTTTATATCATCTTCACATTCACCACTGCTAAAAGCCGGTTTATCTTTGCCACGCCCTCTATTCCCTGTCACCAATCTCCCACCTCTGGCAAGATATTAAAAAGCCAAGTTTCCAATGCTTTTCAGTTGTGAAGACGTATCACACTGGGCTTGAAATACTAATGCCGTTTCTCTGTCTCTGCTGACAGACCTGTTGAGTTTCTCCAGAAATGAATAAGCACAGAACAATTTTTCACAAAACAAGTAACTATGGATACTGGGAATAAAAATACCAAAATTGCTTGAGAAACTGAGAGCTTTGTAGAATGTCACTGGACCTGAAAGTTTAATACTGCATTCATTCCAGAAGATGCTGCAATTTCTTCAGCAATTTCGGTTTTTGGACAATTTCCAAAGAAGGATGTCAAAGATGCTCAAACATCCTGTCCAACTAGGAGTGTCGTACACTGGGAACTGAACAATAACGCATGGTGCACAAGTTCCTTGACTCTGAATCTACATAAGTCTGGCATCACTGACACTACAGAGCTCTTAATCATGGTCAGGGAGAATAACAGAGGGAAACACATTCAATTCAAATACAGAAGTTGACATTGTGGAAGAGAAACGATTTAGATTATTACTTTAAATGGATTGAGTTAAAGTAACAAATTAGAGGAGTGACACCAGGGAGAGGCCCTCAGCAGAATGAGAATATGAAAATGCAAGCGTTACCGCATCAGAAACCAGGTTAGGTACAGAATACAGGGCTGATGGGTGAATGGGTCTCGGTGTGAACTAGGGGACAGTCAGTAGAATTGAATTGTAGATATTGTAACTCAAACTGGTTTGTCATTTGATGCTGTAGACCACAGCAGCAGCAGAAACAGAATTGTATTCAATGACAATCTGTAACATTTTCCCGACGATAATTCATCAGTCTAACATTACCATGAAGCCGATCCATGGTTCAGTGATGAGTGTGGGTGAACATGCCAGGGTCGGAATCACGTGAACCTAAACTTGTTGACAACCCATTAAAGCTACCACACTTAACTGGTTACATTCCGACCAGCAGAACTAATGTCTGATGGAGAGGGGAAATGATCCCAAGACTAACAGATCAGATCTAAGCTCTGTCGTCCTGCCAAATGCAAACATAAATGTCGATGGACGATTAAACAATTTACTGGAGCAGAATACCCCACAAATACTTTCATCCTAAATATCGGAACAGCTCTGTACGTCAACGAAAAAAGTCAAGGATGTGTTGTCTGCACTATCCTCAGCCAGACGTGTTGAGTGAATGATGATCCACCTTACACTCATCGTGATTCCCACAGAATCACAGATGGTAGTGTTCAAACAATTCGATTTTCTGCCCGTGACATGAAGAAACAGCTGAACACAGTAGATACGACAAAGGCAATGGGCCCTGACCCCATTCCTGCAATAGGACTGAAGATTTGTGCTGCACAACAAGCCGTGATCCTGGGGAAGCTGCTTCATTCCAGCTCCAACTCTGACATCTCTCTGGCAATATAGAAAATTATTCAGCTATGTCCAGTCCGTGAATAGGAGAATAATTACAATCTGACCTTTTCCACACCCTCAGTCAAATCATGACAGTCAAATTGGTGGGAATACTTTTCCATGGAGCTGTCAAGTAGCACCGAAGTAATCAGGACAGTGTGGTTTCCGATAGGTCCCCATGTGGAGATGGTGCTGTAGTGGACATATCATTGGATTACAAATCCAGACTAGGCCAATGCTTTGGCAGCTGGTGGAAGTTCAAAATAATTAATAAAATATCGAGACCTAAAATCTGGTGTCAGTAATAGTGATCTTGTATCCAATGTTTATTGTTAACATCAATCTCCTACACCAATGTACTTTCAGGAAGTCAATCTCCTGTGCTTTCTTGGTCAGGCCGAAAAGTGACTCCAGACGCACAGACATGGTCCCTGAATCGGCCAAGTGAGACACTCATTCGTATCAAACTACTCCGAGGTCTTAAAGGATAAAACCTGACAGAACACCCGGCATCAACCTCGTTAAAGGAAAGGGAATGGGAAACACAGTCCTGTTGACCCTGCATAGACATCCTTCCTAACATCTGAGAGATTGTGACCACATTTAGATTTGGTTAGATTACTTACAGTGTGGAACCAGGCCCTTCGAACCAACAAGTCCACACCGACCCGCCGAATCGCACCCACCCAGACCCATTCCCCTACACCTAACGCTAAGGGCAATTTAGCGTGGCCAATTCACCTAACCTGCACATTTTTGGACTGTGGCAGGAAACCGGAGGAAAACCACGCAGACACGGAGAGAATGTGCAAACTCCACACAGTCAGTCGCATGTTTAGGGAATGGAACCCGGGTCACTGGCGCTGTGAGACAGTTGTGCTAATCACTGTGCTGCCAAGGCTTTTGCACAGAGCTTTCCCACAGATTGCACAAAAACATCGGGAGAGGAGGAGGTCATTCAGCACATTGAGCTTTCCCCATGCTATTTCATGGCCGAACATCTTCTCAATGCAGTTTTCACCCCACAATGTTCGTATCTCAAAATATGTTTAAACATTATGAAATATAGTGCCTTCGGCCCATCAATATATAGGGGGTTCTCTGACAAAAAGTACGATTTGACTGCAATGCGATTCGTGAACCGTTTCCTATAAAGTGAACTGTCATCCCTGCTTCAAAGCTGTCACACCCTGTCAGAGGTTTATATATCTCACTGAACTTTCCACACATTTTCCTAAAGCCCAGTCACCCCAAACTCTGCTCCCACAACTAACCTGTCACCAGAGATCAGTCTGGCCATCCTTCACTGCACTCCCTCAATGGCAGGGTTGCCCTTTATTAAGTAAGATACCAAAACTGCACACAACAGTGCACAATTTTCGAGATGGGGTCTCACCAAGGCCCTGTACAGTTGCAGTAAATGACCCTTACTTCTGTATTCTAAATCCCGCTGAAATGAAGGTGAATAAACCATTTATCTTCCTACTTGTTTTCTGCTCCTGCAATATTGCTTTCAGTGACTGGTGTACAGGGAGATCCAGATTTTGTTCAATGTTACAGCTCCCACATGCTGGGTCTATGTACACTGTGTACAGCGTGCCAATGCCATTCCCAGTATTGATTTCCGTGATCAGAACTCTCTGCCCTACATGGACTCAGAAGGCTGCGCAGAAATAAACAAAAATGCAGCTTAAGTTCATCTATAGATCAACATGTTTCAATCAATCCCTTTTCAAATGATAGGCTGCCATTCAATTGATCCTACCAAAGTACACAACCTCTCATCTCTGCATTGCTCTCCATCTAACAGGTATTTGCCTAGTCACTGCACTTGTCTCAATCACCTTGGAGCCTTATTTACATTCCCCTCATCCAACTACAAGCTGATATCATTTAGTGTTGTCAGCAGACTTGGGAATATTGCAATTGAGCCCCTCAACCAAAGATGTGATGTGTATTGGGAATAGCTGGATGCCAAATCTCGATCCTTGTTATATCCTCCAAGCCTTCCATTCAAAAAACATGGTTTTATTCCTACTCAATGTTTCCTGCCAGCTCTCCCATTCTAAAATACAAACAATATATTAGCCCCAGTCCCATAGGATTCAAATTTGCACAAAAGGCTTGGGGCTTTATCAAAAATCTTTCTGAGATTTCCAATCGTATTGCGTTGATACCTTCTCCATAATTTTGCTAACAGCTACTTTCTCAAATGTGATTCCTATTTCATAAACCTCTGTTGACTTTGTCTATGCCCATTAATTTCAGTCCAATATTTTCTATTGAACGTGGATAATTTCATTCCATTCCCTTTTTCTCACCAGGCTAAAGTTCCCTAGTATTGCGAGGAAATTTTATTTTTGTTTTTCTTTCTTCTTCTGTGAAGGCATAACTGAAGTATTTGCTCCATTGATCTGCTATATACCTGTCCTCAATTGCCTGGTATCAGACTGTAAGGAAGCTACACCTTTTTCTCTTAATTGTGGCATTGACGTATTTTCAGAAGATATTACAAGTTCACTCCGAGACACTGTGATAAGATATTCTTCAGAAACTGATTAATTCCTATCTTAATCTACTGAATGATTGAGCTTTCACAGCCATAGAATCACAGAAGCACAGACTCTGCACTATCATAAATACAGCACGGTCTACATTAGCCCCACTTTCCAATACAAAACCGGTCGCTGTGAATCGTACGGCATTTCAGGTGCACAACCATGCATTTTCTAGGTTTTGACGTAACCATGACAATTCCCCTCTCACGAAGTGCATCCCAGACCCCAACATACTTTGTGTGAAAAACAGTCCTCATATTCTCACTAAGTCTCAAACCCTTCACTTCAAAAGTCTGTCCCTTTGACTAAAAGGACCAGCTGCTGTCTGTCCACCCGGTCCATGTCCCTCGCAATCTTATCCTCCTGATTCACGTCCCCCTTAGCCTTCTCTGCTCCAAACTAAACAACCCGAGCTTATCCTGCCTCTCTCCATAGCTGATATGCTCCATCCAAGGGAACATTCTGGTGAATCCCCTCTTCACCCACTCCAGTGCACTCACATCCTTCCTTTAATGTAGCTCCCAGAGCTACACACAGTATTCCATCTTGGCTAACAAAAGTTCCACATAGCTCTTATAATCTATGCTTCGATGTGTGAAGGCTGTGTTTACGCTCCCGTACGCTTTCTCAAATTGTGTGTTACCCTGTCCAGCGACACTCAGGGATGTGTGGAGAAGCACACTCTGAGCTTCCTATTGTGCTGCCATTCATTGATTCCTTCCCTGCCTGGTTCCTTCTTCCAAAGTGCATGACCTCATGTTTATCAGGGTTACATTCCATCTACTATTGATGTGACCATCTGACCATTCCATTGTATCTTCCTATAACATAAGACATTCCTTCTCACTGCCAACCACCCGGCTAATCTTTGTATCAAACTTACTTATGGCACCCCCACCCCTCGTCCAGATTCACAGCTGCATCCTTTATGATAAGGTTTAAAATCAGGAAACACCAGCTTATAGTCCAACAGGTTTATTTGGAGGCACGAACTTTTGAAGCGCTGCTTCTTCATCAGGTGGTTTTGCGCTTGGATGAAGCACTTCGAAAGCTAGTGCCGCTGAAGAAATCTTTGGACTGTAACCTGGTGTTATGCAATTTTTAGCTTTGTCCACCCCAGTCCAACACTAACACTTCCGAATCAGAAATATTAAGAGACACAGCACTGATCCCCGAGGTACACAATTGGACACTAGCCTCCAATCGCACATCAGCCTTCTACCACCACCCTCTGTCTCCTACCACTAAAGTTGATTTGGTTGCGACTTGGCTACTCACTAATGAGTCCTACCTGTTCCCTGGTTATTCTGTTCCACTGGACACACTTGGAGAATATCTGGCGATTCTCCCTAATCTTGCCTGTCAGTAGGTTTCCATGCCCCTGTGTTAGTTAGTCCCCTCCAAGTGAAGATTTTCCACCTTATTGCAGCCTTAACTGGCCTGTCCCAGATCCTGCCATTATTTGCCTTGAATGTGGAATAGACAGCGAGGGGAGCGTTCTGTTAATTGCCAAGTTGTCATATATTTTGTGAATTTTCTAAATTCACTGTGACCCACCTCTCATTGCTTGAAACTCTAGAGACCACAGACCGAGTTTCCTCATCAGGCAATCTCACCATCTGAAGGATTAATCTGGAGAATTTCCATTGCACTTCCTCTGCGGTCAGCATTTTTTTTTCTGAGATTCGGTCACCAAAACTGTACACAATACTCCAGGTACAGTCCCACCAACACGCTGTGAAACTGCTTCAACATGTCTTTACATCAATGTTCTGACTCTCTTAAATGGAGGCGAACCAAACTTTAACTTCCCACTTACATGTATTCCTCCAAATACCCTTCACATTCATTGCATTTACGAACTCACTGAGATCTTTTAGAAACCCTTCCGAAAATCCAATGTATGCCACTTCTACTGATTCCCCATTATCGATGCTGTAAGAAATTACTTCAAACAATTCCGAAGTTTATCAAGTATGTTTTCTCTATCAGAAATGCATGCCGATTCTCTCCATTGTAGCTGTTAGTTTCTAGATAACAAAAAATGTCAGCCTGTGTAATGGATTCCAACAGTTTCACGACAACTCTTAATTTAACTGGTCTGCAGTTCTCCACCCTCTTTTTCCCTTTATCTGTTTGGATCCCTTCCATTCATCTATAGTGCTTGATTCACGTTTATCCACAATAGTTTCCAGTCTCTGCAGAATGTGCAGGAAAATAAGCACAGTCATCGACAGTGCAATTAATACTTCCATTGGTGATTTATTTCCGACATTTTGATAGGAAGTACATCTGTTTCGTCAGACTTAGCAATGCTCAATCCAGCTCCATGTTCAAGTACTACCTTGTTACTGATATGAATTGACTTTATGTCATTAGCTCCAGGAGTACGATATGATCACTTGGTATTACTGGGTGATTTTCTGGATCTTCCTCCATGAAGACAGATGGAAAGTAACTGGTTGTTTTCTTGGCCGTTTCCCTGTTGTCCACAATGACCTCGCCTCTCCTGATTATAAATTTCCACATTTGATCTTGCTTTTATTTTGTTTCCTTTGAAATATAGATCTTCGATTGATGCTGTCTTTGTGTTCCTGTTCGTTAGCAGGTATGTTCTCTTTTTGACTTCCTTTTCATGTTTTCTAATTTGTTATGTTAACCATCATTGAGTCACTTTCTCACTCTTTCATGTTCGTACCTGAAATAAATAGACGTATGTTTCAGACTTTGCAGTATTTCTAAAACCTCCTGGTCCTGACCAGTTATATTCAGGAACACTCCAGGAGGAAAGGAGCATAGAGAAGAAATTGCGGGAGCATTGCTTGCCTCTTTTCTATCATCGCTGGCCAAAGAGTGAGGTCCTGGACGACTGGAGCATAGCGAATGCTGAGCCCGTATTCAAGAAATGCTGCAAAGATAAACCTGGGAACTAAAGACCAGTAATCCTAAAAGCTAGTGGGTAGGTTACTTTAGAAGATTCGGGGAGATTGGATATACATGCACTTGGAAAGACAGGGTGTGGTTCGGAATAAGATTAGAATGGTGCTGGAAAAGCCGAGCAGGTCAGGCAGCATCCAAGGAACAGGCAAATCCATGTTTCAAGCAAAAGCCCTTCATCAAATTCAGTACGGGTGTTTGTGCAAGGGAGAGCATGACTCACAATTTTGTTGGAGTTCTTTGCTAAAGTGACCAGCAACATTAGGGATGGCAGTGCAGAGAGGGCAATGTTCCTCTTGCAACATGTATGAGGTGAGGGAAGCCATTAGCGTCCCTGCTGAGTACACTTGCAAGAAGTGCACCCATCTCCAGCTCCTCCAAACCCGTGTTAGGGAACTGGGGCTGGAGTTGGATGAACTGCGGATCATTCGGGAGGCAGAGGAGGTCATAGATCGGAGCTTTAGGCAAGTAGTTACTCCGAAAGTTCAAGATAGATGGGTGACAGTGAGGGGGAGTGGGAGGAGGAAGCCAGTGCAGGGACCCCCTGCGGTCATTCCCCTCAAGAACAAGTATACCGTTTTGGATACTTGTGGGGGGGATGACTTACCAGGGGCAAGCAACGAGGTTCAGGCCTCTGGCACGGAGCCTGGCCCCGTTGCTCAGAAGGGTAGGGTGGAGAAAGGTAGAGCAATTGTTCTTGGGGACTCGATAGTGAGGGGTACAGACAGACGGTTTTGTGGGGGCGACAGGGACTCACGTTTGGTATGTTGCCTCCCAGGTGCAAGGGTACGTGATGTCGCTGATCGTGTTTTCCGGGTCCTTAAGGGGGAGGGGGAGCAGCCCCAGATCGTGGTCCACGTTGGCACCAACGATATAGGTAGGAAGAAGGGTGAGGATGTCAGACAGGCTTTCAGGGAGCTAGGTTGGAAGCTCCGAGTTAGAACAAACAGAGTTGTAGTCTCTGGTTTGTTACCCGTGCCACGTGATAGAGAGTCGAGGAATAGGGAGAGAGAGCAGTTAAATGCGTGGCTACAGGGATGGTGCAGGAGGGAGGGATTCCGGTTTCTGGACAACTGGGGTCCTTTCTGGGGAAGGTGGGACCTCTATAAAAAGGATGGGCTACACCTGAACCTGAGGGGCACCAGTATCCTTGGGGGGAGGTTTGCTAGTGCTCTTTGGGAGGGTTTAAACTAACTCCGCCGGGGCATGGGAACCTGGACTGTAGCTTTAGGGTACAGGACCTTGAGTGTAGGGAGGTTAGGAATAATGCAGCGATCTCTAAGGAGGGTGCCTGTAACCAGAAAGGTGGATTGAAGTGTGTATACTTCAATGCCAGAAGTATAAGGAATAAGGTAGGTGAACTTGCAGCGTGGGTTGGTACCTGGGACTTCGATGTTGTGGCCATTACAGAGACGTGGGTAGAACAGGGACAAGAATGGCTGTTGCACGTTCCAGGGTTCAAATGTTTTAGTAGGATCAGACATGGGGGTAAAAAAGGGGGAGGCGTGGCATTACTTGTCAAAGACAGTATCACAGCAGTGGAATGGACGATGGAAGAGGACTTGCCATCTGAGGTAGTTTGGGCTGAGGTTAGAAATAGGAAAGGTGAGGTCACCCTGTTAGGTGTTTTCTACAGGCCTCCTAATAGTCCTAGAGAAGTAGAGGATAATATTGCGAGGATGATTCAGGAAAAGAGTGAAGGTAGCAGGGTGGTTGTTATGGGGGACTTTAACTTCCCAGATATTGACTGGGAGAGCTATAGCTCGAGTTCATTAGATGGGTCGGTGTTTGTACAATGTGTGCAGGAGGGTTTCCTGACACAATATGTCGACAGGCCAACAAGAGGGGAGGCTATATTGGATTTGGTTCTAGGTAATGAACCAGGCCAGGTGTTAGACTTGGAGGTAGGTGAGCACTTCGGGGACAGTGACCACAACTCGGTGACTTTTACTTTAGTGATGGAGAGGGATAATCGTGCGCCGCAGGGCAAGAGCTATAGCTGGGGGCAGGGAAATTATGATACAGTGAGGCATGACTTAGGATGTGTGGATTGGAAAAACAGGCTTCAAGAGAAGAACACTAATGAGATGTGGGGATTGTTCAAGGAGCAGCTACTGCGTGTCCTCGATAGGTATGTACCAGTCAGGCATGGTGTAAAGGGCCTTGTGAGGCAGCCGTGGTTTAGTAAGGAATTGGAGTCCCTTGTGAAAGGGAAGAAGGCGGCATATGTAAAGATGAGGCGTGAAGGTTCAGTTGGGGCGATTGAGAGTTATAAAGTAGCCAGGAAGGAGCTAAAGAGGGAGCTAAGAGAAGCGAGAAGGGGACATGAAAAGTCTTTAGCTGGTAGGATTAGGGAGAACCCAAAGGCTTTCTATAGGTATGTCAAGAATAAAAGGATGACTAGGGTAGGTATCGGTCCAGTCAAGGATAGTAGTGGGAAGTTGTGTGTGGAGGCGGAGGAGATTGGAGAGACATTAAATCAGTACTTTTCATCAGTATTCACTCAGGAACAGGACACTGTTGCTGATGTGAATATGGAATCACAAATAATTAGAATGGATGCCCTGGAAATATGCAGGGAAGAGGTTTTGGGAATATTGGAAAGGATGAATATAGATAAGTCTCCTGGGCCTGATGGCATTTACCCCAGGATCCTATGGGAAGCTAGGGAGGAGATAGCAGAGCCATTGGCCTGGATTTTTATGTCGTCATTGTCTACGGGAATAGTACCAGAGGACTGGAGGATAGCGAATGTGGTCCCATTGTTCAAGAAAGGGAGTAGGGATAGCCCTAGTAACTATAGGCCAGTGAGTCTGACTTCAGTGGTGGGCAAAGTCTTAGAGAGAATGGTAAGGGATAAGATTTATGAACATCTGGGTAGGAATAACGTGATCAGGGATAGCCAGCATGGTTTTGTGAAGGGCAGGTCGTGCCTCACAAACCTTATTGAGTTCTTTGAGAAGGTGACTAAGGAAGTGGATGAGGGTAAAGCAGTAGATGTTGTGTATATGGATTTTAGTAAGGCGTTCGATAAGGTTCCCCATGGTAGGCTAATGCTAAAACTTCGGAGGTATGGCATTGAGGATACATTAGAGGTTTGGATTAGGAATTGGCTGGCTGGAAGGAGACAGAGGGTAGTAGTTGATGGATTATGTTCATCTTGGAGCGCAGTTACTAGCGGTGTACCACAAGGATCTGTTTTGGGACCATTGCTTTTTGTTATCTTTATAAATGATCTAGAGGATGGACTTGAAAGCTGGGTATGCAAGTTTGCGGATGACACAAAAGTCGGTGGAGTTGTGGATAGTGAGGAAGGAAGTGGTAGGTTACAGTGGGATATAGATAAGTTGCAGAGCTGGGCGGAAATGTGGCAAATGGAATTCAATGTAGCTAAGTGCGAAGTCGTTCACTTTGGTAGGAATAACAAAATGATGGATTACTGGGCTAATGGTAGGCTACTTGGTAGTGTGGATGAGCAGAGGGATCTTGGTGTCTATGTACACAGATCTCTGAAAGTTGCCACCCAGGTAAATAGTGCTGTGAGGAAGGCATATGGTGTACTGGGCTTTATTGGCAGAGGAATTGAGTTCCGGAGTCCTGAGGTCATGTTGCAGTTGTATAAGACTCTGGTGAGGCCTCATCTGGAGTATTGTGTGCAGTTTTGGTCGCCATACTATAGGAAGGATGTGGAAGCTTTAGAACGAGTGCAGAGGAGGTTTACCAGGATGTTGCCTGGAATGGTAGGAAAATCTTATGAGGAAAGGCTGAGGCACTTGGGGCTGTTCTCATTGGAGAAGAGAAGGTTTAGGGGAGATCTGATAGAAGTGTATAAGATGATTAGGGGTTTAGATAGGGTAGATACTAAGAACCTTTTACCGCTAATGGAGTCAGGTGTTACTAGGGGACATAGCTTTAAATTAAGGGGTGGTAGGTATAGGACAGATGTTAGGGGTAGATTCTTCACACAGCGGGTTGTGAGTTCATGGAATGCCCTGCCCGTATCAGTGGTGAACTCTCCTTCTTTATGGTCATTTAAGCGGGCATTGGATAGGCATTTGGAAGTTATTGGGCTAGTATAGGTTAGGTAGGATTCGGTCGGCGCAACATCGAGGGCCGAAGGGCCTGTACTGCGCTGTATCCTTCTATGTTCTATGTTCTATGTCCTATTGAGGAGGTCCGGGTTGTATATGTTGTCTAGATGGTTTATAGTACGGCCTTCAATAAGGTTCCACATGGTACGCCACTCTGGAAAGTTAGATCGCATGGAATTGAGGGGGAGCTGGCAAATTAGGTACAACATTGACTTGATGTTACAAAGCAGAGATTAATAATGGAAACATGCTGGTCGGACTGGAGGCCTGTGAATAGTGGAATACCTTAGGGGTTGATGCTGGCACCACTACATATTACATATATCTATTATTTAAATGAGAATGTACAGGCGTGATTTGTAAGTTTGAAGACGGCAATAAAACAGGCGGCATCATGGAGAGTGAGGATGGTTATCAGAAATTTCAGAAATTACAGAAGTTTCTTGATCAGCTGGAGGAGTGGCTGAGAAATAGCAAATGGATTTTAATATAGATCAGTGTAAGTTCTTGCATTTTAGAAAGTCAAATCAAGTTTGGAGTTTCATGGTGAATGGATGGGTCCTAAGGAGTGTAGTGGGACAGAGGGAACTTGAAATTCAGGTGCATGGTTCTCTGAAAGTTGATTCCGAGGTAAACAGTGAATTGAGCTTTTGGAACACTGACCTTAATCGGTTTATATCACTAAGTATCGAAATGAGGGAGCTATGTTGCAGTTATACAGGATGCTGGTGAGGCCATATTGGCAGTGTTATGGTCAGTTTTGTTCACCTTGCTATAGGAAGGACGTTATTAAACTGGAAAGAGTGCAGAAAAGAATTACAAGGATGTTGCCAAGGTTTCAATGATCTGAGTTATTGAAAGAGGTTGGACAAGCTAGGACTTTTTGCTTTTGTGTGCATGAGACTGTGGGAGGATCATATTGAAGTCTATAAGGTCGTGACAGGCATGGATAGAGTGAATGCACCCAGTCTTTTTCCCCAGGGTTGGGCAATCACAGACTAGAGGGCATCAGTTTAAGGTCAGAGGGGACAGAATAAAAGGGGACCTGAGGAACAACTTTTTAACACGGGCTGTTGCGCATATGGAATGAGAAGTGGTTGAGGCGGATACATTAACAGAAGTTAAAAGGCATTTGAAAAAACACGGATCGGAAAGAATTAGAAGGATTGTGGCACAGTGGTTAGCACTGCTGCCTCACAGCGCCAGAGACCTGGGTTCAAATCCCGACTCAGGCGACTGGCTGTGTGGCGTTTGCACATTCTCCCTGTGTCTGTGTGGGTTTGCTCCGGTTTCCTCCCACAGTCCAAAGATGTCCAGGTGAATTGGCCATGCTAAATTGCCCCTAGTGTTAGGTAAACGTGGGGGAATGGGTGGGTTGTGGGTCGGTGTGGACTTGTTGGGCGGAATGGCCTGTTTCCACACTGTAAGTAATCTAATCTAATCTGAAGGTAAGGGGAAATGGGGTTAGCGTGGCTGGGCATTTTGGTTGGAATGGACCAGTTTGGGCTGATGGGCCTGTCTCCATGCTGTCCGACTCTATGACTCTAACAACCATTGCTTGTCTCCCACTGAATGTTATGTTGTACTTCCCAAATTCACTGAAGATACCTTGAAACTCTAGCCTCCAGTCTTCCATGGCGTTTGACTAGAATATTCAAGCATTCTATATTGTATGCAGACACCTTGTAAATTGCATCTTATAAATGCCATTATCCCTTAAAAGCTGCTTCAGACCAAGGTTAATAATTCATCATTCTGACCATACAACATCAAATCCAAAATAACCTGCTCTCTACTTTGCTTCACAACATACTCTTCAACCAACCTCATATACACTTACTGAACTTCTTTTTCACTGCTTCAGCTATCATAATTAACACAGCTTAGATGCAACTTGAGACCATTCAATAAGACTGCGGTACCCACAATATTTGCCTATCTAATTTTCAGAGCATATGATGCTCAGATTTTCTGCTACCGTTTTGGTTTCGATATATAACACACCGATATTTGCTTCTCCTTGGTATCTGTAAACTCTACCTAAACTGATTCTCTGGAAGTCTGTGTCGTTATTAGTGACAGATTTGGACAAGACATTCAGGGAGGCTCACCTCGACGCTGAGATGATCTGAAGAAATGGCCCACAATACTGGACAAGCAACATATCCTACTCACTCTGTTAGGATAAGAGTTACCATATACTTTCTGCTCCCTCACACTCACTGTATAGCTGTTATAGCACCTAACCCCAAACAAGGTTCACACTCTGTCTCCAAATAAGGCTCAGGCACTACCACTCTCACTATTGAATTCAACAACTAATAATACCACATGGATTCAAAACTGTCGACTGACTCATTCCAAACTCCTCACAAACCCCCCCACCTACACCAGCACAAACAGCTGGGTCACCCATTCCCACTCTCCCTCCATCCCTTTCTCCCATTCGAGGCGAAACAGCCTGAATAGGATAGAAAGGGCCAAGCCGTTTAGTGGAGGTCCCAATATCCGTTCCCTCACTCCCCTCCCCCTCCATGTGTGAGAACTCTTGAAGAGCTGCAGAGGACCAGGACACCTCGTGGGGAGAATCCGAAACATCCACGTCCTACTGACCAGTTCAGGATCAATGTTCAGTGAAAGACGATTCTCAATTTAAACTCCCTGACAGTTCCAACAACAGTCCTTACACTTCCAAAAAAAAAATACACAGATACCTCCCTGCACAGAGATGCTGACACAGAAAGACATAGATGAACACACACAATACTTACCAGGGGATAGGTATACATAAACGAATAAACACACAAATACATATGCAGTCACATACAAATGGACATAAATATAGATCGAAACACAGGCTGAAACACAGACAGACTGATGTAGACACGCAAACACACAGACAACAAGCACATGGACACACACACACACACACACACACACACACACACAGGTACACACACATACAGAAACAAACAGAGGCACAGACACACACACACACACACACACACACACACACACACACACACACACACACACACACACACACACAAAAACACACACACACACACAGTTACTCATATACAGATACACAGAGGCCAGACACTAGTGTCATTAAGACACAATTCAATATGTTTTTTGATTTGCAAGGGGATCAAGGATTCCAGGTAGAAGGCAGAAGAATGAGGTCGAGGTACATATAAGAAATTATTGAACGGGAGTTCCGACTCAATAAGCTGAATGGCCTCAATCTGCTCATTTCCTTAATGCTCCTGCGGTATTATGCTATCAGGCATTCTCTTCCTGAGACAGCAGCAGAGGCTGGGTGCGATATATATTCGATTGGAAAGTGGTAGTGGGAATGTGGGACAGGTTTGGAGTCCGGAATGGATTATGTTCCAAATTATTCCTAATTATTCTGTCCTTATGTCTGAAAAGAGGTGGTGATTTGATGTTCAGTTAACACAGTTTTCAAATAACAGACCCACAATGAAATAAGGACGTCCCTTTCACTTTAGTGTTGTGCTACTGTGGTGTTCCCATCCTCAGGGAGCATTGAACACTCGGTTATTGAAGATATTCAAGGCTGAGCTCGACTGATCTTTACTGGACAGAAGGGTCAGTGTTTATTGGGAACAGACATGAAATGGATGGTCAGACACACTCGGATCAGCCATGAACATTCTGAATGGAAAAGCCGAAAGGGCAACTTCTTCCCCTATCCCATGTGTTGTTCCCTCAATCCACCCTCGAGGCTCTTATAGAGATATACTGCTGTCCCTACTCCAGGTGTTGTTCCCTCAATCCAACCCTCGATGCTGTTACAGTATTGGGGAAAACTCCATTCAGTCAGGCAGGATCGTTACAATGACACAGGAGGAGACCATTCCGCCCCTCTACGGTATTACACAGGAGTATATAATGAAGTAATTCAGCTCATTCAGTACACTACACAGTCCAGGAGGAGGCCATTCAACTCACCTGAGCCGCTACACGGGAACAGGGAAGCTGTCGCTTACAGGAAACAGAAAGTAGAGATAAATGTTTATTTTCAACCTGCAAAGCTGTATCTGATGGAATGCCTCAGAGATCAGATCTGGAGGAAGGGGAGGGAATGGCTTGGAGCTCAACTAGCTCGTACACCAAGATGGTCATTCAATGGAGGTAGTGAGTCTGCAATGTGATACAGGCAGGGAAGGTTAGTGAGCAAACCTTCTGCAGAAATAACATAAGGTAAGTTGCCTATTTTGGCATGAAGGATGAATCAATGGCAAACAATTCAAATGGAGAGAGATTGCCGAACTCGGTGATACAGGAAGTTTCCATGTTCTTGCGACATGAATCATATGAAGTCAGAAGCAGCAAACGATTTGGAAGGTAAGTGGAATGATGCTGATTTTGTAAAAAAGGTATCAGGTTTAATTACAGGAATGTTTTACTGCATCTGGACAGGGCATTGCTGAGACCCCACCCGATGTCCTGTGTGCAGGATTGATCCCCTAACACGAAAATAAAAAGATATAATTATTTTCGAAGATTTTCAAAGAGGTTTCCCTTTACTCATTCCTGGAATGTCGGCCTTTTGTTATGGTGGATTATCCGTTTTGATCTTAACTGAGAAATAGTATTGAACCATCCATGTCTTTCTGGAAGTGTATCATCTGGATGCATATTATCTCCTGTCAGGGAGACTAAAGCTAGAGAATAAACTTTAAGAAAAATATGTATTGATATTAACACACATACTATAAAGACACCTACCGATATTTACATGTAAGCATGTCTTCAAATTATAAAGTGGGGACATTTTTTTGCGATTGGAAGGAATTGTGTACAACAAGAAGAATGACGCACCTGCATATAATCCAGAAACAGGTTTTCCAGAGAATATTCCAGGAGATCACACATGGTCCAGTTTGGTGCTCATTGACAAAATTGCATGTTCCAACACAGAGAGGGAGAAAAATGTTCCCTGTCTGAGAAGGAGCAGCCGATTGGCCCCTCTCTCTTACTTTGTTCCGCCCCATAGCAAAGTGTGAGATCATAAAATCCTCACGTCACCTTTACCACTTGTGAAGGATTCCTGGTGAGGATTCATTTAAATCTCTCCACTGCCTGAAATGACGGGAATTCAGCCAAATCCCACCGTTCCAGAAAGAAATCCCACTACCAGTAGATGGTGTGATCAGAATAACTTCAAAGGCAGAATAACATTTTGGGGAACTCTATCATTTTACCATTTGTTATGAGTTCAACTTTCTGTGTCTCACATTTTTCTAGAAAATGGCGGAGTCTGAGACCTAAATCATTGGCCACCTCACTAAAATGACTGCATTTAAGATGGGTGTAACCAGTGGAGGAGTGAGACACGGAAAGGACATAGTGACCCTCCAACATTTGTTGGAATACAAATGAGAAATTCTCAAAAGGCTGTTCAAGTGGAAATGCCCTTCCCCAGAGGATTGTGGTGCCTGGATGTTTGCATTTATTAAAATTTGTTTTTGGTATATCGTAAAATGGTATACAGACAGAAACATGCTGCTTTGAGCAAAAGCACATGAAGCGGTGACAATGTATTTAATAGCCCACTCCTTCTGCTCAGTCCTGTGTTACTATGTTCTAGTCAACCCCTCACATCTCCTGCAAGGAACAGATGGAGACCACTTGCCCAAAATACCTGGTCAACAGTAATACAGGATCTCATTCAGTCCCTCAAGGCTGTCACACATGGTTTGGTGCCAGTTGGAAAATGTTATTTGCTTCGACAGACGCCTCTGGTCGCTTTACAGAGTATTTCCTCTCTGCAACTTGTGCTTCATTTGTTCGTGATATTATAGACCCAGATTCACCGTGAATACAGTCCCCATAACTCAACCAGAGATGACTCACAAAATACTTTACCCCCTCTGTTTGCAACGTTCAATAAAAGGACATTCAGGGAAATTACAGCCATTAACTTTGCAATCACTGAAATGAAGACAAAAGGAACAGGATCAGGTAATTCAGATGATCAAGCCATTTCCTGAACCTCTGTCTCTGTCTCTCTTCCCCCCCCCCCACCCACCCTTTCTCTCTCTGTCTCAGTTGAAACAGGGAGTGAGAATGGTTGGGTCGAACGGTCTCAGAGGCTTCTTAAGCTATCGAGAATCATGTAATCTGAGTGAAAAAAGCCATGGAACTTATCACTGTATCAGTGTCTGTTTAGAACATCATGTGTGATTGTCAATCCCCCTTAAGTTTCAATGCAATCTCTTATTCTCTCACTGAGCTCCACTCACTCTTCATGGTGCCATCATCCCAGGGATTAGTCTGGCGAAACTTGAGAGAAAGTATATCCACAGGACCCCAAATACTGCCTCAACAACACTCTCAGGGATTGTCAAAAAACATCTTTTCTCTCACTTAGACATCGCCATTTCTTTCCAGTGCCACAAAATGCCATTCCTTTTCTATGCACTACGACTGACATGGAATTTATAATTCCCTTACATCTGTACGTCAGCATCAATAAAGTCAGCACCAGAGATATCTGTGCAGATGTGCATCACTCTCAGGGAGAATTTCAATGAGATTGAATGGACCTAAAATAGGGGTTGATCACGTACCTGAATGGAAATGAGATGCAGCAATACAGAAAACGGGCAGAGAAACGGAGCTATCTTTACGTTTATTCTTCTCTCACAGGATGTATGAAGCCCTGGTCAGGGCAGCATGTTATGCAGATCTTGAACTGAGTGGCTGGTTCAGTTGTTCCACAGTACCATAAAGAGTAAAACACGTTGCTGTGGGTTTGTAGTGTTACAACACATGATAAATCTTCATGCTTAATTAAAACCAACAACGGAGAAAAGATTTATCCCATGCTGTAATCGGTGATAATTCTAGAGTCCAAATCTATTTAAAGTAAAAATTAATATCTTTATTCCTTAAAGTATAACAGAGAATAATAAATGAACAACTATTTATAACTTCTGCTCATCTGTCTTTGACCTTCCCCCTCCACAATCCTAGGCCGATAAGACTCCTAATCAAGATTTACAAAACAAAATTTCTTATGTCAAAACCAGGAAGCTTTCGATTCTTCTCAATATTCCTGTCTTCTTTTCTTCTTGGGGACTCTACTTCACTAGTTACTAATCAATAAGGGTACCCGAAGGAGAGCTATTTTTAGGCAGTCTTTACATGATGGTAGCTTGGCAGTTCTCCTCTAAACTGTTCAATTTGCCATGGTCTTGTACCGCCAAACTATTGGATTGTATCATTGGCTGTTACGATTGCCAATATAACAAATTAATACTTGATTGAAGGTTGGTATTTTGGGGTATATTTTAAAATGTTTTGCTGAATTTGATTCAACACGATGAGCTAATCGGGTTGTCCGACCAAATGATACATTTCAGAACTCTTGGTGCTGTCAGGTAGTTATTGTTGGTTTTTTTCTCTCAAAGGTACACTACACCCACGTGTTCATCACAGAAGTCACCCGGAAACCTGACGAGATAAGCATGACATATTGACTTCCCTAAAGGACTTGAGGCAAGCAGATTGTTGTTCATAACAAATGATAATGGTTTCTTTTAAACTCCCCAATTTCCTTCATGAGATATCAACAGGCCATTATTCTGTTGCTCCAGATTATGAGTCAACGGCTTGACCACCATAAACTGTCTTCCCTTACGTGCAGAGAACAAGTTAAACATTCTCAAGAGCAATTATTTAGTGACAGACATGTGATTACAAGTAACGTGAAACTGTTGCATCCGGATTGAACAAAGACACAAATGGTTTATTCAGAAGTTGCACTGAGACTGAGGACGAGACTAGGATATCCTGATGGTGGTATTGGACAGGATTGGTGTTTGGAGAGGACATAGAGATGTAAATCTGTGAAGGACAAAATGGATTATGGAGTTTAAGAGTCTGGTTCCTTCTCGCATATCAGTGAGTAATTTATAAATCGTCGTTTGATAGTTATAATATATAAGGAAATGAATTTTTGTTTGGAACTGATGATATTGACTTGCACTTTCCAAAATGTACATATCATGAGCAGAAATCCAGTTCAACCTGGTTTAGTAGACAAATATAATGACTTACCCGGAACACCAACTATGGCGAAGATGGTATAGTAACCACCTTGAATAATCCAAAGGATATCCTAGATCCGTGATGCTGAGGATATCCAAGGCTGAGAAAGCCACTGAAGACCCGAGGATAAACTCCTGTCAATTGTTTGAACATTCCAGTGTAATGTTCTCAGATTCGGATCCATTGTTGGAACATTCCAATCCACGGTCTTCAGATTATGAATCATTATTGTAACATTCCTGTCTAATGTTCTCAGATTCTGATATCTTCTCCCCCTCTCTCTCGAGCTTCGGATCCCCGTTAGTGCTGTATGGGATGCTCCTACTCACACGATGGGATAGCACATTGAACAGAGCCCATTTATCTTTTAAAGATAGTTAATTAGGATCCACGGAGATTGACATTAATCACAGTCACTGAACAAATAGCTCAATTTAACCTCTTTGAGTTCAATATTGACTTTATTAAAATTTAAAAGAATGTTTAAAATTTACTCATTCAGCTTGGGATATGTGGGGGTGGCTGAGGGAAGGAATATTGGAGATGGTAGAATGATTGCGTGTAATCATTCAATCTTCCTTGGATGTGGGAGAAATGTCAAAGGATTGTCAGAACATAAACAAGTTTCTCCGTTTATAAATGGAAACATACAGTCTGTAACTACTAATCAGTGATTATAATGTCAGTAAAATTTCGAGAGAACTTTTCTCGTCCATAATCTGACAGGCAAATGTGCCTTTGACAACATGAGTTATAACGGACAAATGGCATGGATATGTAAACAGAGAATATGACGTGAAACACAATTCAGATGGTGAGTCGAGGATCAGAGAGGGCAGGTGAGTGTCATGTTGTTAATGTTGTCGATGTCAATCAACTGTGATTAACTACCATGCACTGCTTTTCAGTTTCAGTGTGATTATATTATTGGGGACATGGCTGCAGAGACTGGAGGGAGGGAACATGATATTTCCCAGTCATCAATTTGGGATGTTACTCTTTAAAATCATAAGAAGATCAAATTCCAGGATACATCTGGAATGTGCCCATTGAGCCTGCTCCGCCATTCAATGATGGCTGTTAAGCTTCTCAACACCATTCTTCAGCTTTCTATCTGTAACCCTTCATCCCCTTTACAATCAAGAACCTATCTGTCTTACTCTTAAATATACTCAATGACCTGGCCTCGACAGCCTTCCGTAGCAGTGAATTCCCTAGATTCACCACTCTCTGGCTGAATAGGTTAATCTTTATCTGTATTTGAAAAAGTCTTCTCTTTACTCTGTCCCCTCGGTCCTAGTCTCCACTCCATTGGAAATATCTTCCCAAAATCCACCCTGTTCAAGTCATTCAATGTTCTGTATGTTTCAATTAGACCTCCTAACATCCTTCTGACCTCTATCAAATATAGACTCAGAGCCCTCAGATGTTCTTCATATGTTAAGCTTTTCATTCCTGGGACCACTTTCGTGAATCTTATCAGAAAATGCTCCAGGGCCAGTACATCCTTCCTGAGATATGTGACCCAAAACTGTGCACAATAATCCAACTGTAGACTGACCAAAATCTTATAGAGCCTCAGAAGTACATCCCTGCACTTATATTCAAGCCTTCTTGAAATAAACGGAATCATTCTATTTGCATTCCCAACTGCTGACAACCTGCAGGTTTACCTTTCAACATCCTTGGACTAGCACTGCCCCGCCACCACCCCCGAGTCTTCTGAACTTGCTCGCTATTTAGAAAATAGTCCATGCCATTATTTTTCCTGGTAAACTGCATGACCTCACACTTGCCCAAGTTATACTCCGCCTGCCACTTCTTTGCTCACTCCCCTAACCTATGCAATTCCTTCAGCAGGAGAAAGTGAGTACTACAGATGCTGGAGATCTGAGTCAAAAAGTGTGTTGCTAGAAAAGCACAGCAAGCCAGGCGGACTCTGAGGAGCAGGATATTCGACGTTTCAGTCATAAAGCTTTTATCAGGAATGAAGTGGGTGGCGGAAGGAGATTGAGAGATGAATGGGAGGGGCTGGGACGAAGGTAGCTTGGAAAATAATGGCTAAATGGAGGTGAGTGGTGCGAGTGGAAGGTGGAGTGGATAGATGGGAAGGAAGATAGACAGGCAGGACCGTTCAACAGGCGGTGTTCAGTTGGAGGGTTAGATCTGGGATAAGGTGGAGGGAGAGGAGATGAGAAAGCTGGTGACATTACGCCGGATACCGTGTGGTTGAAGGGTTCCAATGTGGAATACGTCTGGTGGCTAGAATGTGGCAGTGGAGGAAGCCAAGGACTTGCATGTCCTTGGAGGACTGGTGGGAGAGGCGAAGAATTCAGCCACAGGGAAGTGGGGTTGTTGGGTGTGTGACGGAGAGTGTTCCCTGAACCGTTCTCAAGTTGACGTCCTGTCTCCCCAGTGTAGAGGAGACCAGGAGCAATGGACAGAGGAGATGAGGTGTTTGGATGCACAGGATCTTCTCCGCCTGATGTGGGAGGATCCTTTTGGGCCTTGGATTGAGGTGAGGAGGAAGTTGTTGGCACAGGTTTCATGCCTCTTGCACTGGCAAGGGAAGATTCCGGGAGTGGAAGGTGGCTTGTTGAGATGTGGGAGGGAGGGTCCGTGAACCTAACGAGGGAGTGGTGAAGGGAATTGTCTCTGTAGAATTCTGATAGGGGTGGGGAGGTTAGTATATCTCTGGTGGTGTGGTCTGACTGTCGATGGAAGAAATGCCGGAGGATGATGCGTTGTAACCCAAGGTTGGTGGTCTGGAAGGCGAACATCAGAGGGGTGCTAGACGGTGCTACTGCACCCTCCTGCAGCTGAACCACATCTTCGATGCCACCTATCCCTCTATTCCATCTTTGTACTGTTTGAAAACCTAGTTAGAATGCACTCAATTCCTTCATGTAGACCATTAATGCACAAAGCGAATTTTGTGACCCCAACACTGAGTCTTGAAGAATACCACTTGTCAATGATTGCTTTTATCCTCACTCTCTGCTTTCTGTCAGACAGCCATGCATCTATCCAAGCTAGCACCTTGCCTGTAACATCAGGGGCCCTGATCTTTCTCAATAACCTCCCGCGTGGCACCTTATCAAAGGATTTTAATGAAACAGGTGGATAACATCTCCTGGTTCTCTTTGGTCAAATCTGGTCGTTATTCCCTCAAAGTATTCCAGCTGGATATGACCTCCCATTGATGAAACAATGCTGTCTTTGCACTATTTTGCTATATACTTCCAAGTATTCAGAAATCCCATCCTTCCCGAAGGATTCCAGTAATGTTACCCACAAACAAAGTTAGGCTAATCAGTCTTTAATTTTCCATCTTCTGCCTAACTCCCTTATTAAATGAAGTGTCATGTTAGCAATTTCCCAGCCATTCCTGATTTGAGTCATTCCTGAAAGATTACCACTTTCACATTCACTTTCACTACCTCTTCCGCTCTCTCCCTTACAATTTTGGGGTGTAGTCCATATGGTTCACGTGATTTATCCAAATTCAGGCCATTCAGTTTTCTAGCATGTTCTTCTTAGTGATGGCCACCATAGACAGCTCTGCCCTCTTACTCTCTTCAATGTTTGGGAAATTACTCGTGTCTTCCACCATGAACATTGAATGCTTAGTTCCTCATTCGTTTCTTTGTTTTCCTCTACTGTCTCTCCAGCATCATTTTCCAGTGGTCCATATTCACTTGTCCCTCTCTTTTGCACTTTATATATCTAAAGATCCTCTTACAGTCTCCTTTGTATTGCTGGTTAGCTTATCTCCATATCTAATCTTCTCTGTCCTTTTTTCCCCTCTGTTAGTCTTTGTAAGTTTCCATTTCTCTACTTTCCCACTGCCCCTCACCACATTATATGCTTGCTCTTTTGCTTGTATGCAATCCCTGACTTCCGTTGTCAGCCCTGGCTACCTCGTCCTCCCTGTACCATGCCTCTATTCCTCGGCAACAATCCCTGCTTTGACTCCTGAATCAATCTTGGAATCTGCTGCCATTGCTGTTCCCCTGTTTTTCATGCTTGACCCCTCTCCCAGTCAATTCTACCCAGCTTCTCCCTTATGCCTCTGTAGATGCCTTAATTCAGCTGAAATACTGTTACCTCTGATTCTATCTTCTCTCTCTCTCAAATTGCAGAATAAATTCAATCATGTTCTGATCATTGCTTCCGAAGTTTACCTTCACCCTAATCTCCATTACGAATCCTGCGTCATTAAATCCAGTATCATCTGTTCCCGAGTGGGCTCCACCAGAAGTTGCTCCAAAAAGCCATCTCATAAACATTCCTAAAATTCCTTTTCTTGTGAACCACTACAAATCTGATGTTCCCAGTGCCCCTGCATACTGAAATCACCCATGATTACTGTACTTTGCCGTTCCTTCACATCTTTTCTATCTCCTGGTCTACCTTGTGCCCCAGGTCCTGACTACTCTTTGGAGCCCTGTACAAGACTTCAACTGTGGTTGTCTTACCTTTGTAGTTCCTCAATTCTACCCACGCAGATTATACACAATCTGACCTTACTTCCTTTCTTACAATTGATTTAATCTCATTTCTTACTAATAATGCAAATCCACTCCCTCTGCCCACCGGCATAGCTTTTCGATAGGATAAATATCCTTAAATATTCAGATGCCCATCTCTTCCTACCTGCTGATTTAATTCTGTGCCACAAGCTCATATACGTTATTCCTTATACAGCATGCATTCAGTTGTAACCCCTTCAGTCCTGCATTAACCGTCCATCTTCTCATTGTCATTCATTTGTGCAGTGTGCTTGAAGTTTGATATGTTAAACAGCTCCAGATGCTTTACCCTATTTGTGTCTGTGCTGGAGATTTTAATAACATCTCCTGAGTTCTGTACTCTTATCTCGTCTTTTAATTCGGCTTTTCTACTCAAACCCTAACTGCACACTCCCCCCCACTCACCCCCTCCTCCCCTCCCCCCACCCACACACACACACTCCTAATCAGTTTAAAGCTCTGTCTACAGCCCTGGTTAGGATTTAGTCAGATTCTCATCCCAGCACGGTTCAGATGACGACTGTCACATCGGAGCAGGTCCTTTCTTCCTCAGTATTAAAATGTGTTTATTCAACACAAATACAAGGATAAAAAAGCTTTTCTGTACATACAAAAATATGAAAACTACAAAAAGACAATATTGTTAAAATACACTTGCTATGTGGAACTATATAAATTGTAATGTGAATTACAAAACCATGGATGTGGTGTACAAACTTTATCAATCATTATTTGACCCAGAGCTGAGATCCTGATTTCCCCTCTGCCAGTGATTCCCTTCACTGAGATTCCACCCTGCCTCTCACGCCGTGCCTTGAAGGGGCTACAAGTTCCTGTTAGCCCAGAATATTTAAATAAATCCACCTTCTCCCTGGAACCAATCTATTGGTCTATTGGATTGTGTTTCGCTGTCAGCTACTCAGCTCTGGGTTATTGGCGATAAATGATCTGTGATGACAGCCAGTATGAGCATGGTGCCCACAGGGTATGGCATCAGACAAAGGGCTTACAGTCTGTGTGACTTTCTAAAAAACTTTTCTGTGTATTTCTCCTCATGCTGTCTCCTGATCTAACTTCACATTCATCTGACACGCATTGCTCTCATTTACTCTGTCGCTCCATTTCTTCACTTTATTTATCTCACTTCACTGTCTTTCTCTCTGTTTATTTCTCTCCCTCTCAGTCTAGTTCTGATCATTCCCTCTATTTCCAAGTTGTCAGGTTGGAGAGCTCAGGTTGCTGGGCTGAATGGCCTCCTTCTGTGTTGTATTAATTCAGAAGTTCTCTGACCCACAGTAACAAGTTTTGGTGCCAGGAGAGACAAGCTGGTCCAGTGACGGACACAGTGGACAATTAGCCATTATCTCTTCCTATTTTCTGACATGCAGCAACATTGAAATATCTGTTCAAACAAACAGATTCCTCATATTAAAATCAGCACACTTCAGTCTGCCAGGCCACTGTGTTCAGTACCCTCTGTTTTGTTTTTTCGGTCTTAGCTGTACTGGGATTATTTTCCAACTCCCCCTCAGTCACTGTACCTTTGGACCTTCTGCTGTGGTTGCACACACCCCTCGTCCAAATACTAGTTTAAACCCTCGTAAAGACAATAGCCAACCTGTCTGCCAGGGGATTGCTGCCAGTTCAACTCCATCCTGTCCATCTTGTTTATCTCCTACCAACCCGGGAATCCCAATGATCCACATATCAGAGATTGTTATTAGTTCATGTGCATCCCGTCCTTCTTGTATGTATCCTACTGACCTGCGAATCCCAATAATCCACATATCGGAAGTGCTGCCTCCCCGACCGTGTATTTAACTGCGCTACCTTACGATTCCTAACCTTACTCGCACGTGACAAGGTATACATATGGGCCATCTATTTGCAGATGGACGAGGATAAACAGAAGGTTAGAAAATGTCAGAGCAGATGGATGTAATTCAGCCTGTTTACTCAGCTTTGCTATTCAGTTGGATTCTAGTTATTCTGTTCCTTTCAATGATAGGGTCTTTACCCAGCATCTCCAGCGGGTCAGAAAGTTCCCGGTGTCGTTGTGTGCACGGTCCTGCGAATGGAGTATCGAGTGCCATGCAATGGGGTGTGGGGAGTCCCAGGGGTGTCATAAGGAAATGCTGCATGTAGTGCCGATCTACTGAGGGAACTGAGAGAGATGGACTGGGCATCCAGGGACACTGCACTCAGACATGTGACCGGGCACGATTCCTTAACACCCAGAGGAAACCGCGAACCCACGACTGCTTTTACAAAAACCTGTCACATTTGCTGCATTTCTCAATCGAACAAAAGCAAAAATGCTGTAGATAGTAGAAATCTGAAGCAAACACAGAGACGTACTGTGGAGAGAGAAAAGAATTAAGGCTCCCAATGCAGGCACGGGAAGAATGTACAAAGTCCACACAGACAGGGTCCAGAGATTGGAAATGAACCCGAGTCCCAAGCACTGTGAGGCAGCATTGCCTGTATCACCATGCTGCCCAGTGCTGGATACTTGGGGATAGTACAGTTAAAAGCATCAGATACTGTTCTCCGTGATCGGGATTAAGAGTTCTGAAGGTTGTGTTGCTTACATGGTGCTCGGGTTTGGGATATATCATCTGGGTTGCAGAACTTGGAGCGGGAGGGGAATGATCCAGTGGTCAGGGTCCATGTAGGTACCAACACCTGGACAAACAAATGACAATGAGAAGAGTGCCGGGTAATACAATACTGAACTGTGCATACAGTATAAGGAATAAGGTAAATGAGCTTATGACTCATCCATAAATTGGCAGGTCCGACATAGTGGGCATTACAGTGACATCGGTGCAAGAGGATCAGGACTAGGAGCAGAATATTCAAGGATATTCATCCTGTGGAAAAGATAGGCAGGTAGGCAGAAGGACACAGTTGTCTGAGTATTAAGAATGGAATTGAATCAATAATCAATAATACGAAATTAAATAAGGTCAGATGGTGTAGAATCTGTTTCTGTAGAATTGGGGTATTAAATGTGAAATAATGCAGTTGGAGTCATATACAGGGAGCTGTGGTGTAAGATACACCAGGAGCTAGAAAGATCTGTAGGAAAGGCAAAGCTACAGTGATCATGTGGGATTTTATTATACAGGTGGAGTGGGAATTCAGATTGATAGTGGTTGGCAGGAAAAGGAATGTGTGGGAGGTGCATGAGATGGCTTTTTGGAGCAGATTGTGCAGGCAGACTAGGTGAGGGGAGCTTAAGGTGACAGTGAACATAATATGATTGAATTTACTCTGCACTTTCAGATGGAGAAGTTAGAATTAAAAGTAACGGTATTACAGCTAAATGAAGACAATTACAGAGACTTGAGTGAGGAGCTGGGTAGAATTGAATGGGAGACGGGACAGCAGGAAAGACAGTGCAACAGCAATGGCAGGAGTTTTTTTGTAGTAATTCAGGATACAGCAGGGATTTATCCTGAGGAAAAAAAAACTGGTATTGGGAGGATGGGACAACCATATCTAACTAGGGAAGTTAGGTATAGCAGAAAAGCAAAAGAGAACTGATATAATGTGTCAAAGTGCAGTGCGAAACCTGAGGATTGGAAAGCTTACAAAGACAAAACAGAGGGCAAACAAAATAAAATAAGGAGGGAGATTATTAAATATGGGGGTAAGCTAGCCAGTAATGTAAAAGAAGACTGTAACAGTTTCTTTCGATATATAAAGCATAAAAGAGCGGCAAAAGTGAACATTGGACTGTTGGAAAATGATACTGGAGATATAGCAGGAGGGAACGATAAAATGCCCAAGCAACAGAATAATTACTTTGCATTATCTTTCATGGTGGAAGGCACGAGTAATACCTTAAACATTCAAGAGATTGAGGGCCCAGAGCTGAGTATGATGTCCACCACCATGGAGAACATTCTAGTAAAAAATGTAATGGCCTGAAGGTGGGTAAATAACCTTTACCAGATGGACTACATCCCAGTATTATAAGGGAGATAGCTGAAGAGGGAGTGGAGCCAATTGTGGTGATCTTTCAGGAACTACTAGAGTAAGGAATGATCCCAGAGCACAGGAAACCCATTAACGTGACACCCCTTTTTAACAAGAGAGTAAGGAAAAAAACAAAAAAAAAACAACCACCATGAATAGTTTAACCTCTGCCGTGGGTAAGATCCTGGATCCATTGTGAAGGATGAGATTTCTGAATACTTGAAAATGTTTGGTATATTAGGGCAAATTCAGCATGATTTCATCAAGGGAAGTTAATGCCTGACAAATCTATTGGAAGTCTCTGAAGAGGAAATGAGCAGCTCGACCAAGCACAGCCAATGGATGTTATCCAGCTGGAATTCAAGAAGGCCTTTGACAAGGTGTCACACAGGTGATTACTGAGTATGATAAGGGTCCGTGCTGTTAGAGGCAAGGCAGTAGCATGGATAGAAGCTTGTCTGTTTGGCAGGAAGCAGAGAGTGGGGATAAAATAGTATTTTTCAGGATGGCAGCCGGGGACAAATGGTGATCCAGAATGCTCAGTGTTGGAATCATAACTTCTTACTTGTTACATTAACAATCTAGATGAGGGAATTGAGTGTACTCTGGCTAAGTTTGCAGATGATACATAGATAGGCAGATGGACTGGTCGTATTGAGGAGGCAGAGAGGCTGAAGAAGGAGATTGGCAGATGCATTCCAATGTTGGAAAGTGTGAGGTCATGCACTTTGGCATGAAGATTTGAGGCATGGTCTATTTTTTAAATGAGGAGATAATTCAGAAATCTGAAGTACAAAGGGACTTGGGAGTTCTAGTGCAGGGTTCTCTCAAGGTCAGCTTGCAGGTTGAGGCAGTAGTTAGGAGGGCAATTTCAATTATGATTGGGAGCATTGAATATAAGAACTGACCATAGAATGGTGAATCGTTGAAATTTATTGCCATAGAAGGCTGTGGGGGCAGGTCATTGAGTATATTTGACATGGAGATAGATAGTCTTTGATTATCCAGGGGAAAAAGGGTTATGGGGAGAAGGAGAATGGGTTTGAGAAATCTATCGGCGATGATTGAAAGACGGAGCAGACCCGATGGGTCAACTGTCCTAATTTGTGCTCCAATGTCTTATAAACTTCTGCTCTAAACCTTAAGGAAGTACCTTGCATCTCTGAGAAGATAGATTCATGTTCTTCATGAAGGTCAGAAGCTGTTGGGAATAGTTAACTGTTTTAGAATGAAGGTATTGTGGCTACTGTCGGTGTGGTGGATAAAATGACATTCAGTGCAGGATCACACACCAACTGCACTGTACTAATGTGAGGAGAGTTTATTCAAACTTGGACCTCTCCGTCTCTCTCAATGGGGAGTAGGGGTTGGGGAGGATTGGGGTAACAACCGCCCAGGCACTTAAACTATCCCGAATCATGCATCCTAAGTGAAATAGCAGTCATGTAATTTATCTCCTTCTCATTGTCTGTTTAGAATATAAGAAGTGATTGTCCATAACTCTCAGGGTTCAATGCACCCACCTCTTATTCTCTCACAGCGCTGGAGATCAACATTCACTCACTCCTCATGGTGCCATCATCCCAGGGATTAATCTGGTGGAACTCCTCTTCACTCTCTGTGTGGTAAGGCGATCATTCCTTATAATGGAAAGAAAATCTGTCCACAATACCCCAAATGCTGCCTCAACAACACTCTCATGTTTGATCACAATAATTCCTTTCCATCACTTAGCTGGCTCCATTTCTTTCGTGTGAGACAGGAAACCATTCATTTCCAATGCACTGCCACTGATGTAGAATTTAAAAATAGCTTCACATCTGTAGGTCAGCATTAATAAAGCCAGCACCAGAGGTGCCCATGAAGATGGACATCACTCTTGGCAGAGACCCAAACACAAAGAATAATCTAAAACAGTGAATGTCTACCTAACTGAATGGAAATGAGCCGTTGGAATATGGGATGCAGGCAGAGGAAGGGAACTACCTTTCATTTTGTTCTGCCGTCACGGCATGTGTGCGACCATGGTCAGGCCAGTATGTTATGCCGAGCTTGAATTGAGTGGTTGTTTCAGCTGTTCCACAGGACAATAAATAGTAAAACAAATTGCCGTGAGTTTGCAGTTAAACAAAGACTTGACCAGAGAACGAAGACCCACTGCCTTCTCTAATGGGCATAAGGCAAGTCGATATCAACAGATTATTATTCTCTGGTTCTGGAATACGAGCCAATGACATGTCCCACCATACACTGTCTGCCCAGCTTTCAGATTTTGTGCTGAGAACAAGTAAATCATCTCAAGTGCAATTATTTGGCAATGGACAGGTGGTTAGAATGGGACTTGAAACAGATGTATCTGGAATTAACAAAGGCACAAACGGTGGTTTATTCAGGAATTGAACTGAGGCTGAGGAGGAGACTAGAACGTCTTAATGGTGGTATTGGAAAGGATTGGTATGTGGAGAGGGTATGGAGATGTACACTTTGCAGGAGAAAATGAATCAAAGAAGTTGAGAACAGTGTGTTTTACCCTCGCGTATTGGGGAGAAATTTGTAAATAATAGTTTGCTAGTTATAATTTCTAAGGAATGGAATCTTGGATTGAAGCTGAAAATGTTGGCTTGCACCTTTCCAAAATCTGCATATAATGAGCATCGATTCAGTTCAGACCGTTTCACTAAACAGACAGAGTGACTTACCAGGAACACCAACTGTAGCAAGGATAGGATAGTAACCAGCTTGAATAACCATCAGTACATCTTCAATCCTCGATACTAATGATATCCAAGGCTGGGAAAGCCAGTACAGACCATAGGATAAACTCCTATCCATTGTTGGGACATTCCAGTCTAATGTTCCCAGATTCCCATCTCTCCTGTCCTTCTCTCTGAAGCTGCTAATCCCTGTTACTGCTGTTGGCCATGCTTCCGCCCATACTATGGGATACAACACTGAAAGCATTCCCTTATTGATAGAAGAGAGGAACTCTCTAAGGACGCCTACGATCCACGGAGACTGACATCATTACAATCACTGAACAAATATCTCCAGTTAACCCCTTTGAATTCGATTCTACTTTATTAACATTCAAAATAACGTTGAATATTTATGCATTCTGGGTGTGATATGGGTATGACTGAAGGAAAGAATGTTGACGATGTCAGATTGTTTGTGTGTAATCATTCAGTTAGCCTTGGATATGGAAGTAATGCCAGAAATTTAACGAAACATAAACATGCTTCTCTGTTCATATGTACAGAAATAAATCCCATAACTAATGATCAGTCATTACAAAATCAGTAAAACATTGAGAAAACATCTATCATCCATGATCTGAGAGCAAAATGTGCCAAAAGAAACGTGGGTTACAACAAACAAACAGCATGGATACGTTAACAGCGAATTGAACATGACAAACACAGTTCAGATTGTTATTCCAAGATCAGAGAGGGTAGCTTGGGTCATGCTGCTGATATTATCGATGTTAATGAACTGTCATGAAGTGTCACTTCATGGACTTCGATTACATTGTGATTATAATATTGGTGAAAAGACAGAAGATGGAGAGGACTGGGGGACATGGCTGATTAGACTGGGTAGAGGGACAGTGATGTTCCCCAGTTACCAGAATTGCAATGCTACTCTCTATAACTCATATGAAGAACAGATTCAAGAATACATCTACAATGAGGAATTAGCAGAGATAATATTAATGAAATGCGTTTATGCAATATAAAATATAGGAACAAAATGATTTTGTGCACCCACCAATATATGCAAAGTACAAAGAGATAAGGTTTTTAAAATACACACCTGATATTGAGCTATATAAATTGAAATGTGAATATGTGAATTACATCACTAGGAAAGTGGTGTGCAAACTTTATCAATCATTATTTGACCCACAGCTAAGATCGTGATTTCGCTTCTGTCAGTTAGTCCCCTTACTGATATTCTTTGGCCTAGTCTCTCATGCAGTATCGGTGTGTGTGGGTGTGGAGAGGGGGTAGGGGTGGGGGGGTGGGGGGGGGGGTTCGTGGCGGCATGGTGGTGGTTATCATTTCCTGCTGCTCTTGGCACAGACTAATTAAAAGCTCTGCTTTCTCCATGGAACCAACCTATTGGCCTCATGGGTTTTGTTTAGCTGTCAGTAACCCAGCTCTGTGATATTGTTGGAAATAAATAATCTGGGATGACAGCCAGTATCAGCATAGTGCTCACAGTGTATGGCGCCCAGACAAAGGGCTTGCCGACCAGAGGAATTTCTAAATAAAGCTTCTTTCTTCTGTCTGTTTATATTTATCTACCGTAATGCAGTCTTCTGATCTATCCAATTTCACCCTCATCTAACACCTGTTCCTCTCACACTCAGTCAGTCGCTCCCCTTTCTTTCCGCTCTCAGTTTATCTCCCTTCACTTGCTCTCTCTCTGTTTACTTCTCTCTCACAAAATCTCCCTTCACACACTCTCTATAACTCCAATTGGGCAGTTCGAGAGCTTGTGACTCCACAATGGGCTGAATGGCCTCCATCCATGCCATAAGAATTGAGGTTTTGTGACCCACAATAAATACTTCCTGGACAGACATGCTGGTCCGATGACAGAGACAGTGCACAATCACTCATTATCTTTTCCTGCTCTTCTCTCGTGTACAGCTGCCTTGAAATATCTGTTCAAACAAAACACACTGAATGAAATTCGAGTAGACGAGAAGGCGTTCATGACTGTATATTTCAATCAGGATTTAATTAAGGATGAGATTCCAGAAAAACATAAGAAATGAATGAAAAGCAGGGTAACACAAGAAATAGCAGCGGGGTGCAATATGTGGTTCCAATACGTCTCATGGTATTACCAATAGATTATCAATCCAGAAAAAATCAGCTCTTCTTCTGTGGATCCAGGTTGAATCCCGCCACTGCAGATGGTGGAAATTCAATCCAATAATGTAAAAATATCCCTGGAATTAAGAATCTACTGCTGAGAATGAAATCATTGTCGATTGTCAGAAAAGTCCACCTGTTCCCTAATATCCTGCAATGAAGGAATCTTCCATCCTCAACTAGTCTGGCTGACATGCAACTCCAGACCGAAAGCAATGTCATTGACTCCCAATCGCCCTCTGAAACTGTCCAATGAGTCATTCAGTTGTACCAACCCCTACAAAGTTTCAAACAAATGAAACCGGATGGATCAACTTGCATGGAAATGGGCACCGGAAAAGTCAACATTAGAAACATCACTTTAGAACCTGCAGTCTTCCTTACTAACACCTGATGTCTGGTGCCAACATTGGAACAACTGCCTTACAGACTAGTCAAGAAACAGCCCGACATAGGCTTACTCACGGAATCATACTATACAGAAATAACAGAAATTAAACATGGGCAAAAGTGTCTCTTACTGATTACGACGTAACGTCGTTCCTCAGCTGAATCAGTCCTCCTCCATGTTAAACAACACTTGGAGAAAGCATTGACTGTGGCAAGGGCACAAAATGAATTCTGCCGGGGGATTTCAAAGTCGACTGTCAAGAGTGTTTTTTTTTAGATTAGATTACTTACAGTGTGGAAACAGGCCCTTCGGCCCAACAAGTCCACACTGACCCGCCGAAGCGCAACCCACGCATACCCCTACATTTGCCCCTTACCTAATACTACGGGCAATTTAGCATGGACAATTCACCTGACCCGCACATCTTTGGACTGTGGGAGGAAACCGGAGCACCCAGAGGAAACCCACGCAGACACGGGGAGAACGTGCAAATTCCACACAGTCAGTCGCCTGAGTCGGGAATTGAACCCGGGTCTCAGGCGCTGTGAGACAGCAGTGCTAACCACCATACCACCTACTGTTTTGGCAACAGTACGACTGATCATGCTGGTCGGCTCCTCAGGACATAGCTACTAGATTGGGTCAGCAGAAGGTGGTGAGGGAATGAACGAGAGCGTAAAAAAAATACCTGACCTCATCCTTACTCATCTACTAACTGCAGATGTATAAGTCCATGACAGTATCAGTAAAAGTGACCACTACACCATCCTTGTGGAGACGAAGTCTATTATCTCCATAAGCTCTATTGTGTTGTGTGGCACTATCGCCATGTTAAATGGCACAACTTTTAGCAGATCTAGCAACTCAAGACTGTCCATCCATAAGACACTGTGGACCATCAATAGCAGCAGAACTGTACTCCAGCATAATCTGTAACATCACGGCCCAGCATTCCCCCACTCAAACATTACCATCAATCCAGAGGATTAAACCTGGTTCAATGGAGAATGCAGGAGGGCATCCCAGGAGCAGAACCAGGAATATATAAAGATAAAATATTCATCTGCTGAAGCTTCCAAGCACAAATACCTGCGTGCCAGATAGCATAAACTGCAAGGGACAGACAGAGCTTAGCGATCACAAAACCAATGCATCAGATTTAAGCTCTGCAGTCCTGCTATTCTGATCATGAATGGTGACGGACGATTAAACAACTCACCGGAGCAGGAGTCTCCACAAATATCCCCAACCTCAATGATGGAAGAACCCAGCACATCAGTGCAAAATATAAGGCTGAAGCTTTCATTGCAATCTTCAGTCAGAAGTTTTGAGTGGGTGATCCATTTCGGCCACCTCCGATGGTCCCCATCATTACATAGAGCAGTCTTCAGCAAATTCGATTAACTGATATCGAGAAACGGTTGAAGGCACTGGATACTGCAACGGCTATAGGCCCTGATAACATGCCGCAATAGTCCTGAAGACTTGTGCTCCAGAACATCACGCTCCCCTAGCCAAGCTGTTCCAGTATGTTTACAAACCGACAATGGGGAAAAACGGCTCAAGTGTGTTCTCTACATAAAACGCAGGACAAATTCTATCCATCCTAATACCGCCTTACTCTACTCTCCATCAGCAGTAAAATCATGGAAGGTGTCATCAACAGTGCTATCAAACTGCACCTGCTCAAAACTAACCTGCTCAGTGACGCCCAGTTTGGGTTTTGCCAGGATCATTCAGCTCCTGAACTCGTCACAGACTTGGTTCAAACATAGAAAAAGGAACTGAATTCCAGCCCTTGACGTTAAGGCTGCATTCTGCCAATTGTGACATCAAGGACCCCAAGCAAAAATGGTACCGCGGGCCAGCACTCTGTTATAGGAGTCATACCTGACAGATAGGAAGATGGTCATTGTTGTTGGAGGTCAGTCATCTCAGCTCCAGAAAATCTCCGCAGTAGTCCCTTAGGATAATGTCCTAGGTCCAAATATCTTCAGCTGCTTCAACAATGACCTTCCTTCTATCATAAGGTGAGAAGTGGGGATATTCGATGATGACAGCACAATGTTCAGCACCATTCGCAAATGCTCAGATACGGAAGCAGGCCATGCCCTAAGCAAAAATATCTGGGCAAGTAACATTTGCGCCACATAAGTTCAGCCAATGACTGTCATCATTGAGGAACAATATAACCACTTTGTATTCAGCAACATTATCAGCACTAATCTCCCCCACTATCAATATTCTGGGGGGTTTCATTGACCAGAAACTCAACTGGACTCGCCACATGAATATAACAGCAGATCAGAGGCTAGGAATACTACACGAGAAACTCACCTCCTGACTATCCGTAGCCTGTCCATTATCTACAAAGCACAAGTCAGGAATGAGATGGAATATCTTCACTTGTCTGAATGAGTGCAGCCCCAACAACACTAAAGAAGCTTGACACAATCCAGGACAAAACAGCACATTTGATTTGCACCACATCCACAAGCATTCACTCCCTTCACCATGGTCACTCAGGAGCAGCAGTGTGCACTATCTACAAGACACAATGGAGAAATACCCAAAGATCTTCAGACAGCTCCTTCTAATGCATCAGAATTAAGCTCTGCAGTCCTGCTAATCTGATCGTAAATGATGGCGGACGATTAAACAACTCCATTTGGAATGACAAGGGAGTAGACTTTTGCGAACAGCACCATCTTCCAATTCCCCTCCAAATGAGTTAACATCCTGATTTGGATATGCATTGCCGTTCCTTCACTATTGCTGCGTGAAAACCCTGGAATTCCCTCTTTAGTCACTAGTGGGTCACCGCACAGCAGGTAGGTTGCAGCAGTTCGAGAAGGCAGCTCAGCACCACCTTCCCAAGGGCAACTGGGGACGGGCAAGAAATGCTGGGCGCATCCAGCAGTGCCCACATCCAAAAAAATCTATTTTTTAAAATAGTTCCAAGTTGAGCATCTCGATGGGACAGGTTATCTGATTTGAACATGAACAGGAAAGCGATGTGTCTAATATTGAACATTTTAGACTTTTCTGTTATTAAAGGGTGTTCAGTATTCGATGACATATTGTTGCTGAATGCTGTGATAAATTGAATCTGTTCTGTTTAAATCAACAATACTGGCGCATTGTTGGATCAATCCTTCGAAAATACCAGACAGAAAATGACAATCATCGTAGAGAGAATGTACTCCCGCCAGATGAGACTCACTGATAGCAACTCATATTCAAAATATTAATGGAATACTGGCTGACACTGAATCCTCCCACCGTCCATATCACAGGGGTTACCATTGACCAGTACGTGAAGTCAAATCAATATACAAATACAAGGGTTACAAGAGCAGGTCAGAAACTTACAAGTCTATACTGAATAATAGACCCAATGTCCTAAACGGCATGATATAGCAATAGACTTAGGCCATTCAGCCATTCCTTCATTCTGATACTGTGCCTTTTTGTCATTATCTCTATGAAAAGTGGAAATATCTTCTACATACTGACTGCATCAATTTTTTCAGTAATCCATTAGTTTCAAACAGAACACCCCCAGCCCCCACCCCCCACAATTCTTCTAAATTCCATCGAGTGCACACACTGCCGCTCATATGACAAGCTATCATCCCCAGGATCATCTCCAACACCAGCAGATCTTTCTCCAGAGATAGTGTCTAAAACAGCTCACAATTGGCCAAATGCTGTCTGTCCATAGCCCATTACATTGTCAGCAGTATGTCTCCCGTCTTGCATTCTTGCTCTCTTGAAATGAATGCGAACATTGCTTTTGCTTTCCTAAATGCCAACTGAACATGCACGTTAACCATAAGAGAGGACGAGTGCTTCAAAATCCTTTTGGGCTTCAGAATTAATGGATCCTATTAGAATATAGTGTCTCCCCTCTTACGCCTACCAAAGTGCATATTCTCACACGTTCCCATATTGTGCTCCATCAGCCACGTGTTTTCCCACAGTCCTAAACTGTTCAAGCCTTTCTGCAGCTTCCCCACTTCCTCAATATCATCTGCAAACCTAGCAAAACTGTCCTCAAGTCCTTTGTTCAGTTTGTTCATATATAATACATCTCCTGGCTCCCTAAGAACCGTCCACCATCTATAAGGCACAACAGTCTCGGTGCCTGACTTCATTCAGGTTAAAGCAGTGGCTTGACTTGAATTACACCTGTAAAGTCTTCACTCCCTGCACCACTGACTCTCAGTAGAAGCACACCCTACCCCCTTTTGTTGTGAGTTTACTTCATTATTGTGCACAAGCACAGTCGATTGATGTCACTCCGTCTCGATACTAACTCATTGGTGCTCACATCAACCATGTCACTGTGTATTGATGACGATGGAGGAAGGTCGGCGAGGGGATGTCTATGATGAATACTTGTGTGACTGCCAGGCTGAAACCTGCCCCGAAAGCCTCGGATGTACCTGTGCCCGCTCTCACTACTGCAGGTATGATCAGTCTTCCTGTTGGTCAAATCAAGGAAAGTGACAGCCATGGATTGTGTTCCCGGCTGAGCACTCAGACCCTGTGAGGACCAACTGACAGAGGTATTCACATACAATTTCAGCTTTTCCCTCCCATAAGCTGAAATCCCAACCTGCTTCAAAAAGACCAACATCAACCTTCATCATTGTGCTTCCAATTAAACCTGTTGGACTATAACCTGGTGTTGTGTGATTTTTAACTTTGTACACCCCAGTCCAACACCGGCATCTCCAAATCATAACACCAACCTTGGAAGTGAGAAAGCTCATGCTTTAATGACTTAATGATTACCGCCAAATGGCTCTAACCTCAATAAACATGGAGTGATTTGAAAGGCTGGTTATGGCCCACATCACCTCCAATCTCCCAGCCTTACTTGGTCCCCTATAATATGCCGACTGATGTAACGGATCCACAACAGATGCTGTATCCCGAGCCATGTACTCATCCCTAGGACATCTGGACAACAAAGCCACCTACACCGGACTCCTGCTCATTGAGTACATCTCCAACTTAAACAACATTATCCCCTCCAGACTGATCTCAAAATTCCGTGACCTTAGTCGCGGCTGCACCCTCTGAAACTGGATCCCCCAGTTTCTGACCAACAGACTACAATTAGTGAAGATAGGTATCTGCAACGCCGCCACAATAACACACAACACTGGAGCTCCTGGAGGATGTGTCCTCAGCCCCATACTGTACTCCCTGTACACACACGGCTGTGTCCCTCAGCCCCTACTGTACTCCCTGTACACACACGGCTGTGTCCCTCAGCCCCCTACTGTACTCCCTGTACACACACGGCTGTGCTCTCAGCCCCCTACTGTACTCCCTGTACACACACGGCAGTGTCCTCAGTCCCCTACTGTGCTCCCTGTACTCTGACAGCTGTGGCCTCAGCCCCCTACTGTATTCCTTGTACACATACGGCTGTGTCATCACCCCTGACTGTACTCCCTATGCAACAAAAGGTGTGACCTCAGCCCCCTACTGTACTCCCTGTGCACACACTGCCTGTCCCTCAGCCCACTACCATACTCCTGCACACACACGGCTTTGTCATCAGCCCCATACTGTACTCCCTGTACACACAGGGCTGTGTCCCTCAGCCCACTACTGTACTCACTGTACACACACGGCTGTGTCCCTCAGCCCCCTACGGTACTCTCTGTACGCACACAGCTGTGTCCCTCAACCCCCTACTGTACTCCCTGTACACACACGGCTTTGTCATCAGCCCCATACTGTACTCCCTGTACACACAGGGCTGTGTCCCTCAGCCCACTACTGTACTCACTGTACACACACGGCTGTGTCCCTCAGCCCCCTACGGTACTCTCTGTACGCACACAGCTGTGTCCCTCAACCCCCTACTGTACTCCCTGTACACACACGGCAGTGTCCTCAGTCCCCTACTGTGCTCCCTGTACTCTGACAGCTGTGGCCTCAGCCCCCTACTGTATTCCTTGTACACATACGGCTGTGTCATCACCCCTGACTGTACTCCCTATGCAACAAAAGGTGTGACCTCAGCCCCCTACTGTACTCCCTGTGCACACACAGCTGTGCCCTCAGCCCCCTACAGTTCTCACTGTACACACACGGCTGTGTCTCAGCCCCTACTGTACTCCCTGTACACACAGGGCTGTGTCCCTCAGCTCCCTACTGTACTCCCTGTACACAGGGCTGTGTCCTCAGCCCCCTACTGTACTCCCTGTACACACACAGCTGTGTCCTCCGCTCCCTACCGTACTGCCTACACACACGGCTGTGTCCTCAGCCCCCTACTGTACTCCCTGTACACACAAGGCTGTGGCCTCAGCCCCCTACTGTACTCTCTGTACACACACGGCTGTATCCTCAGCCCCCTACTGTACTCCCTGTACACCAACGGCTGTGTCCCTCACCCCCTACTGTACTCCCTGTACACACACGGCTGTGCTCTCAGCCCCCTACTGTACTCCTGTACACACACGGCTGGTCCTCAGCCCCCTACTGTACTCCCTGTACACACACGGCTGTGTCCCTCAGCCCCCTACTGTACTCACTGTACACACACGGCTGTGCTCTCAGCCCCCTACTGTACTCCCTGTAAACACACGGCTGTGTCCCTCAGCCCCTACTGTACTCCCTGTACACACACAGCAGTGTCCTCAGTCCCCTACTGTGCTCCCTGTACTCTGACAGCTGTGGCCTCAGCCCCCTACTGTATTCCTTGTACACATACGGCTGTGTCATCACCCCTGACTGTACTCCCTGCAACAAAAGGTGTGACCTCAGCCCCCTACTGTACTCCCTGTGCACACACTGCCTGTCCCTCAGCCCACTACCATACTCCTGTACACACACGGCTGTGTCATCAGCCCCCTACTGTACTCCCTGTACACACACGGCTGTGCTCTCAGCCCCCTACTGTACTCCCTGTACACACACGGCTGTGTCCTCAGCTCCCTACTGTACTCCCTGTACACACACGGCTGTGTCCTCAGCCCCCTACTGTACTTCCTGTACACACACAGCTGTGCCCTCAGCCCCCTACAGTACTCACTGTACACACACAGCTGTGTCCTCGCTCCCTACTGTACTCCCTGTGCAACAAAAGGTGTGACCTCAGCCCCCTACTGTACTCCCTGTGCACACACTGCCTGTCCCTCAGCCCACTACCATACTCCTGTACACACACGGCTTTGTCATCAGCCCCTACTGTACTCCCTGTACACACAGGGCTGTGTCCCTCAGCCCCTACTGTACTCACTGTACACACACGGCTGTGTCCCTCAGCCCCTACGGTACTCTCTGTACGCACACAGCTGTGTCCCTCACCCCCTACTGTACTCCCTGTACACACACGGCTTTGTCATCAGCCCCTACTGTACTCCCTGTACACACAGGGCTGTGTCCCTCAGCCCACTACTGTACTCACTGTACACACACGGCTGTGTCCCTCAGCCCCTACGGTACTCTCTGTACGCACACAGCTGTGTCCCTCACCCCCTACTGTACTCCCTGTACACACACGGCAGTGTCCTCAGTCCCCTACTGTGCTCCCTGTACTCTGACAGCTGTGGCCTCAGCCCCCTACTGTATTCCTTGTACACATACGGCTGTGTCATCACCCCTGACTGTACTCCCTATGCAACAAAAGGTGTGACCTCAGCCCCCTACTGTACTCCCTGTGCACACACAGCTGTGCCCTCAGCCCCCTACAGTTCTCACTGTACACACACAGCTGTGTCCTCGCTCCCTACTGTACTCCCTGTACACACATGGCTGTGTCCCTCAGCTCGCTACGGTACTCCCTGTACACACAGGGCTGTGTCCTCAGCCCCCTACTGTACTCCCTGTACACATATGGCTGTGTCCTCCGCTCCCTACCGTACTGCCTACATACACGGCTGTGTCCTCAGCCCCCTACTGTACTCCCTGTACACACAAGGCTGTGGCCTCAGCCCCCTACAGTACTCTCTGTACACACACGGCTGTATCCTCAGCCCCCTACTGTACTCCCTGTACACCAACGGCTGTGTCCCTCACCCCCTACTGTACTCCCTGTACATACACGGCTGTGCTCTCAGCCCCCTACAGTACTCTCTGTACACACACGGCTGGATCCTCAGCCCCCTACTGTACTCCCTGTACACACACGGCTGTGTCCCTCAGCCCCCTACTGTACTCACTGTACACACACGGCTGTGCTCTCAGCCCCCTACTGTACTCCCTGTAAACAAACGGCTGTGTCCCTCAGCCCCTACTGTACTCCCTGTACACACACAGCAGTGTCCTCAGTCCCCTACTGTGCTCCCTGTACTCTGACAGCTGTGGCCTCAGCCCCTACTGTATTCCTTGTACACATACGGCTGTGTCATCACCCCTGACTGTACTCCCAATGCAACAAAGGTGTGACCTCAGCCCCCTACTGTACTCCCTGTGCACACACTGCCTGTCCCTCAGCCCACTACCATACTCCTGTACACACACGGCTTTGTCATCAGCCCCCTACTGTACTCCCTGTACACACACGGCTGTGCTCTCAGCCCCCTACTGTACTCCCTATACACACACGGCTGTGTCCTTCAGCTCGCTGTTGTACTCCCTGTACACACACGGCTGTGTCCTCAGCCCCCTACTGTACTTCCTGTACACACACAGCTGTGCCCTCAGCCCCCTACAGTTCTCACTGTACACACACAGCTGTGTCCTCCGCTCCCTACTGTACTCCCTGTACACACATGGCTGTGTCCCTCAGCTCGCTACGGTACTCCCTGTACACACAGGGCTGTGTCCTCAGCCCCCTACTGTACTCCCTGTACACATATGGCTGTGTCCTCCGCTCCCTACCGTACTGCCTACATACACGGCTGTGTCCTCAGCCCCCTACTGTACTCCCTGTACACACAAGGCTGTGGCCTCAGCCCCCTACAGTACTCTCTGTACACACACGGCTGTATCCTCAGCCCCCTACTGTCCTCCCTGTACACCAACGGCTGTGTCCCTCACCCCCCTACTGTACTCCCTGTACATACACGGCTGTGCTCTCAGCCCCCTACAGTACTCTCTGTACACACACGGCTGGATCCTCAGCCCCCTACTGTACTCCCTGTACACACACGGCTGTGTCCCTCAGCCCCCTACTGTACTCATGGTACACACACGGCTGTGCTCTCAGCCCCCTACTGTACTCCCTGTAAACAAACGGCTGTGTCCCTCAGCCCCTACTGTACTCCCTGTACACACACAGCAGTGTCCTCAGTCCCCTACTGTGCTCCCTGTACTCTGACAGCTGTGGCCTCAGCCCCCTACTGTATTCCTTGTACACATACGGTTGTGTCATCACCCCTGACTGTACTCCCAATGCAACAAAAGGTGTGACCTCAGCCCCCTACTGTACTCCCTGTGCACACACTGCCTGTCCCTCAGCCCACTACCATACTCCTGTACACACACGGCTTTGTCATCAGCCCCCTACTGTACTCCCTGTACACACACGGCTGTGCTCTCAGCCCCCTACAGTACTCTCTGTACACACACGGCTGTATCCTCAGCCACCTACTGTACTCCCTGTACACACACGGCTGTGTCCCTCAGCCCCCTACTGTACTCATGGTACACACACGGCTGTGCTCTCAGCCCCCTACTGTACTCCCTGTACACACACGGCTGTGTCCCTCAGCCCCTACTGTACTCCCTGTACACACACGGCAGTGTCCTCAGTCCCCTACTGTGCTCCCTGTACTCTGACAGCTGTGGCCTCAGCCCCCTACTGTATTCCTTGTACACATACGGCTGTGTCATCACCCCTGACTGTACTCCCTATGCAACAAAAGGTGTGACCTCAGCCCCCTACTGTACTCCCTGTGCACACACTGCCTGTCCCTCAGCCCACTACCATACTCCTCTACACACACGGCTTTGTCATCAGCCCCCTACTGTACTCCCTGTACGCACAGGGCTGTGTACCTCAATAGAATTCTCTATTCCTGAGATGCTGCCTGGCCTGCTGTGCTTTGACCAGCAACACATTTGCAGCTGTGATCTCCAGCATCTGCAGACCTCATTTTTTACTCTGTGTCCCTCAGCCCACTACTGTACTCCCTGTACACACAGGGCTGTGTCCCTCAGCCCCCTACTGTACTCCCTGCACACAAGGCTGTGTCCCTCAGCTCGCTACCGTACTCCCTGTAAACACACAGCTAATTCCTCAGCCCCCTACTGTACTCCCTGGACACACACGGCTGCGTCCTCTGCTCCCTACGGTATCACTGTACACACACGGCTGTGCTCTCAGCCCCCAACTGTACTCCTGTACACACACAGCTGTGTCCCTCAGCTCGCTACTGTACTCCCTGTACACACACGGCTGTGACCCTCAGCCCCCTACTGTACTCCCTGCACACACACGGCTGTGTACTCAGCACCCTACTGTACTCCCTGTACCACACAGCTGTGTCCCTCAGCCCCCTACTGTACTCCCTTTACACCTACTTCTGTGTCCTCAGCACCCTACTGTACTCACTGTACACACACGGCTGTGCTCTCAGCCCCCTACTGTACTCCCTATACACACACGGCTGTGTCCTCCAGCTCGCTGCGGTACTCCCTGTACACACATGGCTGTGTCTTCAGCCCCCTACTGTACTCCCTGTACACACACAGCTGTGCCCTCAGCCCCCTACAGTTCTCACTGTACACACACAGCTGTGTCCTCCGCTCCCTACTGTACTCCCTGTACACACATGGCTGTGTTCCTCAGCTCGCTACGGTAATCCCTGTACACACAGGGCTGTGTCCTCAGCCCCCTACTGTACTCCCTGTACACATATGGCTGTGTCCTCCGCTCCCTACCGTACTGCCTACATACATGGCTGTGTCCTCAGCCCCCTACTGTACTCCCTGGACACACACGGCTGTGTCCTCAGCCCACTACTGTACTCCCTGTACACACAAGGCTGTGCTCTCAGCCCCCTACAGTGCTCTCTGTACACACACGATGTATCCTTAGCCCCCTACTGTCCTCCCTGTACACCGATGGCTGTGCCCTCGGTCCTATTGTACGCCCTGCACACGCACGGCTGTGCCCTCAGTCCTACTGCACTCCCTGAACACACGCGGCTGTGTCCTCAGCCCCCTACTGTATTCCCTGTACCCACACAGCTGTGTCCCTCAGCCCCTACTGTACTCCCTGTGCACACACAGGGCTGTGTCCTCAGCCCCCTACTGTACTCCCTGTACACACATGGCTGTGTCCTCACCCCCCTACTGTACTCCCTGTACACATACGGCTGTGTCCTTAAACCCCTACTGTACTCCCGTACACACACGGCTGTGCCCTCAGCCCCCTACTGTACACCGGTACACACGTGGCGGTGTTGCCAAATTCCAAACAATGCCAACTGTAAGTTTGCTGATGACATCACCAAAGCAGGAGGGATATCAAACAACGATGAGTCTGAACACAGAAAGGAGATAGTGGGTTTGGTGGCATGGTGGAATGATAATAACCTCCCTCTCAAATTCGGCAAAAGTAAAGAACTGATCATTGTCTTTAGAATGAAAGGAGGGGAACAAGCCGCTATCTACATCAATGGTCGAGACAGTGCAGAGCGTCAAGTCCTTCGGAGTGATGATAACTGGCAACCTACCCGTGACTTCTCACATAGGTGTCACAGACAAGATGGTTCAAAAACGTCTCTCCTTCCTCACTTGGCTCAGGATATTTAGCATGCACTACTTCTACAGATGCACTATTGTGAACATACTGTCCGGGTGCATAATGGCCTGGTACGGCAACACTCTGCCCAAGTCCGTCAGAAATTACAGAAGATTGTGTTCACAGCGCAGACTATGACGGACTCCAATCTCTCAACCATTGACTCGATTTACACGGCTCGTTGCCGTAGAAAGGCTGCCAACATCTGTCCAAGATTACTGAGGAAAGAGAGAGAGGAAATAACTAGGGCCTTAACAGATATCTTTGTAACATCCTTGAACACAACTGAGGTCCCAGAGGACTGGAAAGTTTCTAATCTCCTTGTTTAAGAAGGGTAGCATGAATAATCCCGTTAATTATAGACCGGTGAGTCTGACGTCTGGGGTAGGGAAGCTGCGAAAGAAGATACTGAGGGATAGGTTCTATTCTCATTTGAATGAAAATGGTCTTATCAGTGATAGGCAACATGATTTAGTGCAGGGAAGGTCATGTCTTACCAACTTAATAGAATTATTTGAGGAAGTGACAAAGTTGATTGATGAGGGAGGGGCTGTAGATGTCATGTACATGGACGTCAGAAAGACGTTTGATAAGATTTCCCATGGTCGGGTAATGGAGAAAGTGAAGTCACATGGTGTCCAGGGTGTGCTAGCTACATGAATAAAGAATATAATTGGCAAGAGGGGACAGAGCGTAATTGGGGAAGGTAGTTTCTCAAAATGGAGAACTGTGACCAGTGGTGCTCCATTTAAGATGTTTCGAGAAATATACATGAATGGGCAGGGAGCATAGGGATACAGACCTTTAGGTTGAGATGGAGGATTTGGATCGTCGCAGGCTTGGACCGCCGAATGGCCTGTTCCTGTACTGCAATGTTCTTTGTTCTAACATTACCAAAGACACATCATATGCCTGTAAAGATCTCCCACAACCTCTTCCATCAGGCTAAAAGATACAGACGCTTGAACACACAGAGCAGCAAGTTCAGGAACAGCTTCTTCCTGGCTGTTATTAGCCTGATGAATGGGCTCTCTAATCTCAGATAATGCTGATTTTGTTCATATTGACCTAGCCTAGCGCACGCCCTGTGCAGCGTAACCTATATGCCTCTCAGACATGTTTTACAGCCATCGTTCAGTACATCCATGCTTACCTTGATCTTCCTGGATATTTTGGCACAGGACAAAATAAATCCTCATCTCCCTACCCCCAGCTCCCTCCAGTGCTCACGATCAGGTTTCTCCGGTCCTCACCCCCAGGTCCTCCCATTCCCCCAGTTCCCCTTGACACTATCCCCAGCTCCCTGTGAACTTTGTCTCTCACTGTTTCTCTCACACTGCCTATTTCCCTGTGTTTTCCTTTTCCCTGTCTTCTGTTACTTTCCCTGAACGTATTATCTTCCCTTCTCCCTGCACATGCAACTGTTTGTTTCCTTGTTTAGTTTCCTTTCTCTCTTTGACTGACTGTCCATCTGTTTCGCTCGCTGCGTTCTCCCTCCTTCCCTTTGTTTCTGTTTCTTTGTCCTTCGTTGTGATGGTGATGGCTTCTATATTCGTTTGAAGCAGGTGAATGGTTCATTGGTTCGATGTTGGCAATACAATGCATTCAACAAAGTTTTGGTATGGAGGACATAATTTAAAATTATCAGTTAAATTTCAATTGTTGTCAAAACAGCAACCAGAACGTGGGTATCCATTTAACAGCCAATTATTGCATCTAACTATTTTGAAACCGCTCGGCTCACAGTGCTCTGCATACCGGCAACTCAAAGCATTCTGTTCGGGTGCATAATGACCTGACATGGTAACTGCTCTGCCTAGGACCATAAGAAACTACAGACGGTTTTGTGCACAGTCCAAACCATCACGGAAGACAATCTTTCGCCCATTTGTACTTGTCATTGTCGCAGAAAGGCTGGCAACATCAAAGATCTCCCCCAAAACAGGAATGATATCCTACAAACTCTTCCAACAGGGAGGAGACACAGAAGTTTGAAAACATGGACCAGCATGCTCAGGAACACTTCCTTCCCTACCATTATTAGACTGACAAATTGACATGTCTCACTTTTTAAATAATATTAATCTTGCTAATGTCGATCTTACTTTGCACACCTCCTGTGAAGCTGTAACCATTGTATGCCCTACTCTGTCCAAGGACCCTGTGATCTCTGTTTTCTTGTTTACTGTCATGTGCCTGCATTACAATAAAAACAAACCTTTCCATTGTACATTTGACGAAAATAAACGAAACCAAATCAGATCAAACACGTGGACTGCAGGGGCTCAAGGTCTTCTCAAGGGCAACTGGAAAAATGAACTCATACTGCCCCAGTCAGAGAGACCCTATGTAATTAATGAATATACGCAGATGACCACACTTAGGGAGGACAGACAGAGGGAATCAAATCGCTTTAAACATGATCTTAGATATGTACAGGTTTCCCTCAGTATTTGTAAGTTGAGTGTTCCTACGAAACCGTTTTCAAGCTGATATGGTGTAAAGTGCAGTAGCACTAATTTATCTGGGAAAAATTTCGGCTTTCTTCGTAAAAGTGAAAATCCTGTTCGGATTTATTTTTGGTTAGCGAAACAATGTCATAATGTAAGTCAGTCGGAAAGGGAAGTGGCGAAAAGCGAACTTTGGAAAAGTAGGGGATACCTGTATTTACAAGGGCGTGATATTCAGGAAGATGGGAAAGCCGAAAAATAGATGAGGTGAATCTCACATTAAATCTCCAGCCCAGCTGATCATCACTCTCTTTGTTTGCTGTTTTTCTTCTATATCTCTCTTTCTCTATTGATCCCTCCTTCCCTTCAAAGCAGACTTCCCTGTCAACGGTATTAATCACACCCCTTTCCAGCTGCTTTCAGTTCAGGAACGTTCCCCAGCACTTTCTGTTCGTTTCTTTGCATTTCTTTCTATAATTTCAGATTTAGAGCATCATCCTTTATTTGATTTCACCTTCAATTTTATTAATTCGTGGGATGTTGGTATCTCTGCCAAGGGCAGCATTTGGGACAATCACTCATTGCCCTGACTCTGAGGCCATTCCACAAGCCAATATAAAGTTAAGCAGATTGCCATGGATCTCAAGTCACAATTAACCCAGACTGGGTAATAACACTAGATTTCTTTACCGAAGGTGATCAGTGAAAGATGAAGGTTTTCAGACAAAATGTTGCTTTTATATTTGGTTTTCGTGAAATTCAGTTTTATTCCAATTCTTATCATTTTTATTTCAGTTTTATCATCAGCTGTAGTGGACTTGAAACAAATCATTTGAAGCATTACCTTTCGTTCAATAAATTTTGCTCTGAATTACGTTCAGCGACATTCCTACATTCATGCATTGTCCTAATCATGAAGTAACACGACAAGAGCAAGTTTGTGATTGAGATATTTGTAATTGGGAAAGTGGTCAGAAGAGAGCTTGAAATCTTTAGTCTGAATTTTAGCAACGTACAGCCAATGGTTTGCTCAGCAACAGCACTGACACAGAGATGAAGATTGTGGATATGAGGAGCTGGGAGTGGACAGGTTTGGTGACAGAGAGAACACGAGACATAAGTCAGTTCAAGGCAAAAAGGGATCTCGTGGTTGTGCACAGCTTTGTTTCCAGATGTTTGTGAGGGAGGGGTCTTCAATTCATGGATAATGAATGGAGACTGAATTGAAACTGAAGGCAATAGTTTCTTTCTCTGACATATATAGGTAACAGAAATTGGAATGAAGTTCAAACTTGTTTATGGGATTAATGAATGGACAGAGGTAGAGAACGCCAACAATAGCGAGAATAGGTTAGTAGCACACCCTTCACCCCGCCCAGAACAGCCATCAGCACTGCTGATATCCGATATGGTAGAAATCCCCAAGAGGGGGAAATCTTGAAAAGACTCAAGGAAAATCTCCTCTCCATTGTTGTAATGTTCCAGTCCGCTATTATCAGATTCAGATCCATGCAGCTGTTGATCTCTGTTACTGTTGGAGCTGACGCATCTGTTACTGCAGTGGGTTAGCGCACTGAATGAAGCGCTTACTAATAGGAGAGAGAAACCCTCCAGTGACACAGTTACATTGCACCGAGACTGACATCAATCATGGTCAGAGCAAACAGTTCCAACTTTCAATACAGCACAGTCAGTTCACATTATATCTGGACTGGACTACATGTTGACATTTCTGACTATTGGTCACATCTCCCATCATCAATTGCTCTAGTGAAGTCAGTTGTGAGGGAGAATAAGAATATTTTCTTTTCGTAGGCTACATGATTCTGCTCTGTTGTCCGTTTACTATGTTGTAACCATCTCTCCAAAAATCCTTCCACCTCCCCGCCTCACCAAAACAATCACAATCAGGATGTTGTGACTGTGCTGATCTCTCCTCCACGGGACCAAACGCCAGCGAACAGACTGTTACTGGGCACAACCGCCCTGAACATAGACAGGAAATGTGGACTTCTCTGAATATTCCTCTCACTGCTCTAATAAGGCAACTTTTGAACTTCCATAGGGAATATGCTTCAGTAATTAATTTATATAAATTGACAGACTTCTAAATGCAGTTTTATTTGATGTAAACCGTATTTTTTTACGCATTTTGGCATCTGTCCAAAACTAAAAGGGATAATTATAATGAAAGTATTCATTTAGACTTATGAATTAATGAGTCAGGTTCGAGTGAACATGATATTGAGTGGGAGATAGGGCGGAATGGGAGCAGTGCCTGTGGAGACTGCATGGGCAGTACAATGATATTCCGCAGTCATCATCCCTCTTTCTGACAGACAGAATTAAATCTAATGCTTAACAAGGAAACAGCCAACATTTGGGTGATGCAATGCTGAATGACAATGTGAACTAAAAGAATAATATTAAATGTGATAAAGTGAACTATATTTTATACACACACCATTTAATCATTGGGAATACAGATCGAGTAGGGTCACCGGGCCTGAAACGTTTACTTTGATTTCTCTTCACAGATACTGCCAGACCTGCTGACCTTGCCCTCTAAGTTCTGATTTTCTTTTTGTTTGAGATTTATCATATTGTTCATATCTGGCAGGATACTTACAATAAAAAGCAGACACTCATAACAAAATGTGAAGGGCAATGGGGACAATACAGGAGACTAACAGTAGAGATAGTCATTCCAAGCTGGAAGAGACAATGGGTTGAGTTCCCCCCACTTTTGCTGTAAATAATTCTGTGATATGTAATCAAAACCTTTGGAGACAGGGTAGACAAGTTTGCTCAACATGGTCACAGAGTGCTCCACCATAAATAATCTATTCCTATTATCTCATGAAATTTCAGCTGCCTCTAAAATGTCTTTTTAAACAAAGTGGAGTTCCTGAGATTTACAGGGTCATCAGAAAAAATATTCTTTTTTCCTTTGAATCTTAAAGAAGAATCAGATTTCGGCCATAACAGAGGTGTCCCAGACACACCAACTATTATAGGAACAGGAAAGGACTACATTGTCCATATATAAGCAAATTCAGCATGTAGCCCTGTCAAGAAACATGAAATATAGTGATACGGAAACATGAAATACGAACTGAAAATGATGGCAGATGAGAAAGTATCTGCAGAGAGAAACAGAGTTAACATATCGATTATGATGTGACACTGTTCTGAAAAAGTCATATTGAAATCAAATGTTAATTCTGCATATCCCTTCTCAGAGGGTGCCAGACCTGCTGAGTTTCCCTCTATCGATTTCTTTTTCTTTCTGAACTGTGACAAATTGACTGATCTGAACGATATAAGTAAAGTTGCTATCTCAGTTGAATCTCGAATATTAGTTTATGGGCATTAAATGAGAAATTACAAAGTTCCTGTGTTTGACAGAGCTCCAAATATCCATAACGTATTGCATTGTGATACAAAAACATTGTGAGACATTGTTGAAACAAAACCCCAAGTTCCTGCAAAAGGTCTGCAGCATCTGTGATGGGAAATCAAAATTAATGTTTCTAATTCAGTGGCCCTTCCTCAGAACGGATGGTAGTCCTGAAAATGTTGATTAATATACAGCAGAAGCTGAATAACTGTTCACGAAAACTGTTAGTAGCTAACAATAGGGGGTGAGTAATGGAAGGCCACGTGAGAACTAGGCCTGGTGTCTGGGTAGGGGGCATAGGGGAGTTCAGTCCCTAAAATTATTGACCATTATTTTGAGTGTGAATGTCTGCAGGGTCCACCCGCGGAAAATGAGGTGTTGTTCTTCCAGCTGGCGTTGAAATGTCCTGGAACACTGCAGCAAGTCTGACACAGAGATACTGGCCAGGGAACAGGATGGGGTATTAAACTGGCAGGCAACTGGAAACTCAGGGTCTTTTGCAGAGGTACAGCTTGGATATTCAGTGAAGTGGTCACCCAGTCTACCTTTAGTTTCCCCACTGTAGAGCAGATCACAATGTGAGCAGCGAACGTAGTAGACCGGGTTGTGGGAAATGTTGGTAGGATGCTACTTCACCTGGAAGGTATGTTTGGACCTTAGATAATGACGAGGGAGGAGGTAAATGGGAAAGTGTAACAGCTTCGGCAGGGGAAAGTGAAGTGTACCTGTGGTGGGGCCTGGGGGAGGTGGTGTGTGTGTGTGTGGGGGGGAGGTGTTGGCAGTGAATAACGAGTGGACCAGGGTGTCCTGGAGGAAATGGTCACTTCAGAAGGCGGAAAGGGGAGAGGAGGCAAATATGTGTCTGGTGTTGGCATCTTGCTGGAGGTGGGGGAATGCAGACTGATGATCTTCTGCATGTCAATGCTGGTGGGATGGTAGGTAAGGATAAGGGAAACTCTAACGCTGTTGCAGCAGGGAAGAAAGATGTTGGGGGTAGAAGTGCAGGAGGTGGGTCGGAACTGGTTGAGGTTCCTGTCGATAACAGTGCTGGGGAGTTCTCGGTTGAGGAAGAAGGTGGACATATCAGAGGCCACAGTTTTGAAGTTGACATCATCAGAAGCAATGTGGTGGAGACGGAGGAACTGAGAGAATGGAATGGAGCCTTTGCAGGAAACAGGGTGTGAGGATGCATACTTCAGGTAGCTGTGGGAGTTGGTTGGTTATTACTGGATATCAGTGACCGGTCTATCCTCAGAAATAGAAGCAGAGATATCGAGTAAAGGAAGGGAGGAGTTAGAGGTAGACAGTTGAATGTGAGGGAGAGGTGCAAATTGGAAACAACGAACTTTTCCAATTCTGGACAAGAAAGAGGAGCAGCAGCGATGATAATATCTACATATTGGAGAAAGAGTTATGGATGGGAGCTGGAATAGAACTGGAAATGGAATGACCTACGTACCCCATGAAGAAACAGGTATAACTTGGACCCACGTATGTATCCATGCACCCCCTCTGTATGGGAGGAGCAGGCTGAAGCAATTGGTCTGCATGGACAATTCTGTTTGTGGATTTGCAGGAGGAGCTAAAAGCGAACTCTGCTATCAGAGGGCCATCAGCTTCGGGACTGTTAGGTGGGGGTGAGTGGCGGGGTGGGAGGTGTGGGCCAGTGAGTGGGAATCTCTAGATGAAATGTGTTCAGATTTAGTAAATAAAATAACCTGATGTGCCATGGTAGAGTTATGGATCAGCAGGTGACATGTGGAGGTATCTGAGAGCTGGAACTCAGCCTCTGAAATGTAGAGGTGAGTCCACCAGACTGCAGCAGCACCTCCCTTATCAGCACAGGCTGAATAACATAGTCAGGGTTGATTGAAGCATACAGCGTACGGTCTGTACAGAGGGTGATAGGTTGGATAGGGAGAGGGGGAATACAGAGAATTTAAGACAACTAAACTCACATGGAAAGTTCTCAATGAACATATTGAGTTCAAATAAATGCCAGAGGAATGGATCCAGGTGGAGGGAGAGTGTTGGAGCTGGGCGAAGGGTCTATGGGATGGCTAGTGGACTCTTGTCCAAAGAAATGGACATCGAGGAGAAGATGGTGGAAGAGGAGTTCAACATTATGTCGTGCCTGAAATTCATTAAAGTGGGGCACAGAGGGATAAAGCTGAGACCTTTGCTGAGTACAGAACATTCAGCATTAGAGCGTGGAAGGTTAGGAGAGATGGTGAATACACGACAGGAGGTGGGCTTGGGGGAGGGGACGGAGTCAGAGCACAGGGCATGGGTGGTGTGGCAGATTCCAGAGGCTCATAGGCATCTCTAAGTTATTCCATCTTGTGGGCCTCGTATATCTGGTGAGCTTGGCGAATGAGTTGGAGAATGAAGTAGAAGTGGGGAATAGTGCAGCCTTGAGCCAATGCGATGTGATGCTGTTAGACAGAGAAAATGTTGATCTCAGTGGCAACGACACCACACGATCAGTCCTCAAAAAGAAAATGATTGAAGACAATCTGAATCGTTACCTTATTGTAATGCTCTGATTTCATTGGGGTGACACTCAACCAGCAAGGTTTTATTTTTCTGAGATTTTAGACCAAACTGTGAAAAGTGATGTAACTTAATGTTATTAATAAAACAAATCCATCCATGGTTTTGTAAGGCACTCGCGAGGGCAGAGTTTATTTGTCATTCCCAATAGCTCTGGGTAAGGTGTCATTGTTCATTGAGGAAATTACCAGCACAGAATTTCCTCTGATTCCCATTAACCACAGTTTGCTGAGGGTGAATGATGCTACATGAATCAAATGCTACTTTGATGGCAAGGGAAGTTAGTCTGATCTCACCTCAACTGACATTGGAAAATAATTTAAAATACTAAAGAGAAAAAGGATAGAACACGGCTTATTGAACAATGTGGTCACTGTCCTCGCAACGTTTAAGGACAAACAGATGCATGGGCTTCCGATTCTGAGGAGAGGTGTTTCCTATTTGGGATGAGGCTGCTTGGTTAAGCGCTGTGACAGAGAGACAGAAAAAAAAGTTCCACTCTGTATGGGGGAAAAGCACCCTATTCATGGTGCATTGGACAATGACAGACATAAACTATTAGACAATGGGCATTGATCATCTCAATTTCATCATTCACTGATGACCAATAGCAGCACAGAAGCCAGGAGCTCCCTTCACCCCAGTTGGAAAGCAAAAATGGGTAAGAGATGGCCAGTGGAAGTGGGAGTAACTAGGGAATTGGTGTAACTTACAGTAGGAGTGGCAGAGGAAGGGTGTGAAGAGATATCATCAGTGGAAGAGTATGTGGCAGCAGAAGGGGTCGTGCAAGGGAAGTAGGAGTGTAAAAAAAGAGTAGGAAGAATGGCTAATGATGTTTTAGTGACTGGGAAAAGCTTGTTTTTGGAAAAGAGAGGTTGGGTGAAAACCACCAATGTTCAGGAAAATTGAGATCTGTTTCCATTGAAAATTAAAAGTTGATGCACTTCTTTTTCTATCACTTGATTCTTTATCAGATTGTACATTCACTCTGTAGTTTTGTATCTCCATCAAATGCAGGTGACGTGTTCCCCCCACCCCCCAGTGTTGTGTCTCAACATTTTTGATTTTTTTTAACAGTATGTATTTGCTTCCAATCCAAGGTAGACATGAGAATATGATTTGATCTCCTGCAGTTTGTCCAAAACATGGAATTTAATTGAATATTTATCCTCATCACATTAGCTGATTCAAGCAATGAATCAGCGTCCATCCTGCAGATGAAAAATTTCTTCAGTTTTCACTATTGTTACAAAGGACAGTGCCACACAACAGGCTAATGTTCCAGTGCAAGGTGCCAAATCGAAGTTCTCCCTCAATTAGGTACACGCTTTATGAATAAGACATGCTGAGGGACAGAGTGTAAAAGGTAAATTTAACTTTGTGTCGAAAATGGTATTTGCAGCACCCTCATAATAGGTGTTAACTACATCACTCTGTAAATTCCCCAAAATAAGAACAATAAGAGACTGGAATTCTTAATTATTCCTTTGTAAATAACATGTGGAGAACTGGAAGGAAATCAAGGTTTGTTTGTGATATTCATAAATGATGATGGTGAGAATGTGGAAGATGGATGGAAGTGGAATGATAACTAATGTTGGGGATGACACAAAAAATTAGCTGTGTGCTTCACAGTGAGGAGGACAGGGTTAGGCTACAGGACGATATAAACAGATGATTCCTATATCCAGATTTATGGCGGATGAAGTTTAACACTGATAAATGTGAGAGGATGCACATCTGAATTAACAAGACAAGTGAGAACTCAAACTTTGAAGAGCGAGGGCTAAACTTGCTCCTTTTTTCTTTGCAGCAGGGAAGGTTGAGGAGGGAACCTGGTACAGGTGTACAGGAGAATAAAGGGTATGGAGAGGATGAACAGACAACAGCTGTTTCCCTTACTCTAACGGTCAAAAACAAAAGGAAACATACTTAAAGTGAAAGGCAGGGGATTGAGAGGGGATTTCTGGAGTCTGTATTGAACTGAGAGGGTGGCACAGACATAGAATATAAAGTTCCTATGTGTGAAAATAGGCCCTTCGGCCCAAAAAGTCCACACTGACCCTCCAAAGAGTAACCCACCCAAACACATTCCTCCTATATTTACCCCCGACTAATGTACCTAACCTACATGTCTCTGAACACTTTGGGCAATTTAGCATGGCCAATTTACTTATCCTGCACAGCTTTGAATTGTGGGAGGAAATCGGAGTACCTACAGGAAACCCACGCTGATATGGTGGAAACGCGCAAAATCCATACAGGCAGTCACCCAAAGCTGGAATCGAACCTGGGTCCCCAGCGCTCTAAGGCAGGCGTGCTAACCACTGAGCCGCATTTCTGCCCCTCACGACATGCGTCTGGAATGCATTTCCTAGGTGGGTGATTGATCAGGTAATCTCACAAACTTTTAAAAAAGCCTTTGGATATGCACTTGGTGATGCAGGCTCTCAGTTTCATTCAATGTTTCTATGTGGTGGCAGTCACGAACACTCAGATATATTCCAAAGCAATAGCTAATGGCAGTTCCTAGTTTGTTCCATTTACTGTACTCAGTAAGTGAGCCTCCAGGGAAGTGCTGGTGTTATCTCCCACTTCCAATTTAAATGTTTCGGTTCCCTTGAGTTGGTAATGTAATTTCCGGCGTCGATGATGTCATTTCCTGCCCTTTTTCTCAGAGGATGGTAGATGGAGTCAAAATTGACGTGTTTGTTGATGGAGTTCCGGTTGGAATGCCATGTTTCCAGGAATTCTTATGCTTGTCTCTGTTTGGCCTGTCCTCGGATGGATATGCAGACCTCGTCAAAGTGGCGTACTTCCTCATCAGTAAGTAAGACATTCGTATCGGGATCATGTCTTTTGTAGCTAGTTAATGTTCATATATCCTGGAGACTAGTTTTCTGCTTGTTTTTCTGTTGTAGTGTTTGTTAAAGTTTTTGCAAGGCTTATTGTTCCTGGAGCAGAACCGACAAAGATGTGAATTTATTGCGGTGCTCAAAAGTATGAAAAAAGTAGCAGAGTAGACAAAGAATACTCTATTAGTAGGCATTATAGCATCAAGGAATTCTAATTTCAAGGTTGTCAGTAAAAGAGCTAGAAGTGAAATAAGGAAAAACGTCTTTATTTAGAGAGTTGTTACGAATTGGAATTGACCGGCTGGGAAAGTTGTGGATGAAGATTCAAAAGAGAACTGGATATATATTTGGAAATTATGAATTTAACGGGAAACAGAGGGAGGGCTGGCAAGTGGGAGGTGCTTGGGAGATATTTTTGGAACTGATGCATACATATTGGCCAATGGCTTCCTCCTGTACTTTAAAGTTTTGTACTCTATCATGTGTCAGCTGTGAATAAAAGTCAGTATCCAATTATTTCACTGTGTAAATGCTTGCAAATATCTGATTATTTGGTGCAGCATAAGCATTTAAAATGCAAGTATTGCAAGGTCAGCTTCATTATGAAGTCTAATTATTACTCAGAACATGAATATTTTACATGTTGTATTCCCATGACTAAAGCAAATATATCATTGCTTTGTCACAAAACTCTTTGGAAAGCTCTGACTTTTCACTGACACAATATTATGTTCGTTGCTTTTTTTTTGCACTCTCCATGTTTCGTATTAAACATCATTCATTCTAAAAATTGGAAGTTTTCAAATTATTACTCACTAAAATTTGATAACACAAATAATTTATTTAGTTTAATGTTCACAGTCCATGTTGGATTATTGCAATTTTTAAATTGCTGGCAAATAGCTGAAGATTGTTCATTTCAATGAGAAATTAAACTGAGTGTTTATATATAAATGTATAAGAACGCTAATTCTATTTGTATGTTCAGTCGTTTGCTCACTCTGAACATGTAATCCTTCAGAAGCCAACTACTTTAAAAATATTGGAGTGGCAAAACATTGCTTTGAATCCTGACATTGAATATCTAATTTTGATCACCACAAGAGTTATGTTCTTTCTTCGATAAAATAAAATGTACATACTTTATTTCTGTCTTAGAAAATCTTGACAGGAGTTTATATTTTAGTGCCATAAATATAGAATGAACAGAATTGATTGAAGTGATTATAGTTCAGTTGAATGATTATCATTCACATCTTATTTTTGCCCAATTCATGAAATATAGCAAACATCCGACTATTGTTCGGCTCAGTAAACTCACCACCTTGCAATGAGCTACGCTGAAAATTGCTTCCAATAGATCTGAAATCATTTACATTGTTATTGGACCTCACAGCTGCCTGAGATACACAGAGACTCAGTTGTATTTTCCAAAATCTGTACATTGAGTTTCCAACCTGGTTCGGGGCAGTCAGTCAAACATTACTTCAAAACAAATAATTTGGAATCCACCTTGGGCAGGGGGACAACCCGCCAACAGACTATCATTGGTCACAATATAGGTAGAAACGTTGTCCAGGTTAAATACTAATGGCTGACCAGCAATCAAGTTTTAAAATTCATCTTCAGCCAGAGCTTGGCCCAGAGAGCAGATGTGTTGACATGGAGAGCCAGAATCACACCATTCGAATTACCTATGGTGATGAAATCTGACCTGCCTCCAAGATTCCATACACCTGCACCCCAGGTGAAGACGTTAACAAGTTGACAATCTATTGCAGTGCCTTGTGCCTCACAAAGAAACCTCTAAATCCATATCCAATAAATATCACCTTCACATTCTCCAGTATCAAAATAAAATTGTACATTTCTGTGAATGGTCAAAGATTACTACATGGATCACACAGTAGAATGGATGTGAAGTAGATTCAGCAAACGGCAATCCAAAATTATATTAGATTACTTAGAGTGTGGAAACAGGCCCTTCGGCCCAACAAGTCCACACTGACCCGCCGAAGCGCAACCCACCCATACCCCTACATTTCTCCCTTATCTAACACTACGGGCAATTTAGCATGGCCAATTCACCTGGCTGCACATCTTTGGACTGTGGGAGGAAACCGGAGCACCCGGAGGAAACCCACGCAGACACGGGAAGAACGTGCAAATTCCACACAGTCAGTCGCTTGAAGCCGGAATTGAACCCGGGTCTTTGATGCTGTGAGGCAGCAGTGCTAACCACTGTTGCCACCGTGCCGCCCAAAATCGCATTAATAACTGAACTTGGCGGATTCTGTCTGGTTTAAGTAACCACACATATTATACTGGCTTTCAGGTGATTGTAACAATGCACACCAAACTGGAGGTTTTGGCCTTACACCCCTCCAAAGCTTCCTGATCTCACACACATCACTGCCTCACACATTCAACAATTGATGACAATCCACAAGCTGGGTGAAACTGGAAACACAGAACAGTAAGAGATGGATGAAATCCTCAACGAATATTTCTACTCTATGTTTACTGTGGAGAAAGACATGATGACTTTAGAACTTGAGGAAGTTAGTCGTGATATCTTAGGGACAATCCATGTCATAGTAGAGGAAATTTGGACATACTAGAATGTTTGAAAGTGGATAAATCTCATGGTCCTTACCTGATATATCCGAGAACACCTCAAGTGGCTCCAGAAGAATTTTAGGCGACCCTGGACTATAATGTTGATCATCACTGACCACAGTGGACGTTCCGGAAGACTGGAGGGTAGCAAATGCCATGCCCTTATTCAAGGACAACTGCACAAAAAAAGCCTTGGAACTACAGATCAGTAGGTTTAACATACGTGGTAGGTAAGTTACTTGAGAAGGTTCTGAGGCGTAAGATGTACATGCATTTAGAAAGACAGACTTTGATTAGGAATAGTAAGTGTGGCTTTGTGCGAGGAAGTTTATGCTTGATACTTTTCTTAATGTAATTGGATGATGTGACCAGGAAGATTGACTTGGGTAGGGCAGTAGACTTCGAAACATGTGATGTTGGAAAAGCACAGCAGGTCAGGCAGCATTCGAGGGGCAGAGGAATCTATGTTTCGGACATAAGCCCTTCAACAGGAATGTCCAAAACATCGATTCTCCTGTTCCTCTGATGTTGCCTGACCTGCCATGCTTTTCCAGTGCCACACTTTTCGACACTAATCTCCAGCATCTGCAGAGTTCACTTTCTCCAAGATTTAGTCAATATGGATTTCAGTTACAGCAGAACAGAATGAGGCCTTTCAACCCCTGGAGCTTGATGCACAATTACAGGAGAAGGCCAATAAACCCCTCGGGTCTATAAAACTGTAACCAGATCATGCAGCACCAGTATCAGTTACACAGCAACAGGATCAGTCTATTCAGCAACTTGAAGTCGGTAACACAGGAAATTGAAGAGGCCACAAAGTGACTGGACTATGGAGTATACTGGAATAAAATCAGGCTACATAGCCCATCAGACCTGCACTTCCATTCAGTAAGTCAGGGTCGATCTGCTCTCGGCCGCAATTCCTCTTTTATGCCCAATTCTTTATGGCCCTCAACTCTCTGACGGGTCAAAATCTATTGACACCAACTCGCACCCCCCAAACATTTCAGTGATTTGGCCTCCCCAACTGTCTGGTCCCAACCGTCACTACTCCCTGAGAGAAGGAAACACTCCCCACACATATACTTTGGCCTATTGACATGGATAGAAGATATGAACACAGCGTAAAGTGACTGGCCCTGATATCATGGCAGTATTTGATTGAGCGAGATGTCAAGGAGACTGAACAAAATTGAACTTGATGGGAATCAGTTGTAAACTCCCCACTGGTTGAATCATTCAGAACACAATGGGGCTGGTGGACATCAATCCTACCAATCCCTGGATATCTCTGTGGGCGATCCTCAGGGTAGTTTCTTCGGCACAAACGTCTTCAGCTGCTTCATCAATGTCTTTCCCTCTGTCATACGATCAGAGGTGGGGATGTTCTGTGAAGATTATACAATGTTCAGAACAATGAGTCACCTCCTAAGATACTCAGGTATCAAATCTGGACAACATTCAAGCTTGTGCCGTTAATGTAAAGGTAACATTGATCAAAAGCACTGCTGGGCACTAAACATTTCCATGGTTAAAAGAAAGAGGAACTCCTTCAGCAACTCTAGCTGGTTTCACAGTAATATAAGAAAGCCATTCCACCCATCTGATCTGTTGGATAACAAGAGGCACAATGCGTTCACTCACTCCTGCCTCTTACACAAGAAGACAATTTAAAAAAACAGTAGATGTTGGAATCCAAAATACACACACAGGAAGCTGGAAGAACAGAATAAGCAAGGCAGCATCAAGAAATTGAGAAGTGAACGTCTTGGATATAATCATTCGTCAGGACTGTGGATGGGAGTAAGGGAGTCTGTAGATAAAGTGGCGGGTGAGGGAGGAGGAGGCAGAGTGACGAGGTGGGGGATAAGTGAACACAGATCAAGGGTATCAGCGGGTTGGTGATGGGATGGCTGAGTCCAGTTGGTAGGTAGCTGGACAAAAGCTTTCTCAGAGGAATGGAAGGGAGGGGAGGGTCTGGGAAGGGAGTCGGGGGATTGGAAGGGAGGTTATTTGCAATTGGAGAATTGAATGTTGAGTCCCCGGGGTGTAGGCTACACGGGAGACAGATGAGATCTTGTTCTTCCAAATCATGGTTTAGTTCGTTGTGGCAATGGAGGACGCCAAGGAGGCCATGTTGGACAGGGGCTGGGAAACAGAATTGAAATAGGAGTAATTTAGCTAGGATGACTACTACATTTTAAAACAGACAAAAACTTTATTCATAAAATTACACAATGAAACACAAAGAACAGAATAAAGAATCACGACAGAATTCAACCTATTCAACTATACTTAATTATGCTGTCCCGGGCATACACAACTGTCCCAATAAGCAAACTCCCAATTAAAACCAGTACAAACGGAACATATACTTCCAGGTTGAAATTGAAGGTCAGAAAAGAGAGAGTGTTTCCACACAGCTCCCAGATGAACTTCCTAGTTCAAAACTCAACTGAAAACTGTTCAGCTCAATTCAGCTCAGCTAGTTCATCTAAAGCAGCTCAACACTCTCCGTTCATTATACTGGTCACTTATAAAGCATGACCACTTCAGCCTGAAGTCTCATCTGTTTCCATATAAACAAAAGGCCTCTACAAATCCTTTTCATTTCTGTACCAAACCAGACTGATAGGAGCTTGGCCACGTTTTATTGTCCCTGCGAAAGAAACCAAGAATAGAGTCTCCTTGAGCCAAGGAACAGCTTTTTGACACATGAGGGACTTGCTTTGTGACATGTCTCCCCCCAACTCGAAAAAGAAAGAACCATCAATGCTAAAAGAAGGCTGCATTTTTAACCCTTCAAACCCAGTTAGTAGTCTCAAAACAGACAGATACACTATGCTAACTGTAAACATTCAAACATGCACAAACCCTTTCAAATTCAGGCCGCGGTACACCCACCACCGAACACCTCTGTATTTCATTCGAGTCTCAATAACTCATCAGCTTACACACTTTCGCGACCTTCCACATGCACAATTGTCAGATTGAATGGCTGCAGCAAGAAGCTCCATCTAAACAATCTGGCATTTTTGTCCTTAGTTTTTCCCACAAATGTGTTGTGATCAGTGTATACGATTGTCTCAGATGCATTGCTGGTAATATAAACACAGTTATGGTGTAATGCCAACACTAACTTTAAAGTCTTTTTCTCCACCGTTGAACATTTCTGTTGATGAACGTTCGACTTCCCAGAAAAATACCCGATGGGTCTTTCTATTCTCCCATCATCCTCCTGCAGGAATACCGAACCAATACCCACATCACTAGCAACGATAGCCACCTTGAAATGCTTTGTGTAATCGAGTGCAGCTCATTCTGGGAGCAGTGCTAACACAATCTTTAGGCTGTAAAATGCCTTTTGACAGTCCTCTGTCCACTGAGAGTTCTGCCCTTGACAATCTGGTGAGTGGAGCTGCCACACTGCTTAAAGTTTGGCACAAACTTTCGGTAAAATCCAGTCAATCCCATGAACCGTAGTACTGCATATTTCTTTTTGTCGACGGTGTGAAACATTCCCGAACTACTTTCGTTTTCGTATCTCATGGGGCCATTTGTCCATGTCCAATAACGTGACCCAGGGACGTGACTTGGGCTTTCTCAAATTCACTTTTAGCTAAGTTTACCACCAAACCTGCCTTCTGAAGTTGATCGCACAAGTCCGATAAATGCTGTTGAAAACCACCTGGTCATCAATGTAGACCACACAGTTGGGTAATCAGGCAATGACCTTATTATCAGTCTCTGAAATGTGGCTGGATCGTTTTTCATACAAAATGCCACAATTTGAACTGATATAGTCCATTTGGCGTTATGAAAGCCGAAATAGCCTTTGCTTTCTCTGACAGAGGTCTGTGCCAGTAGCCTCTGAGCAAATCCAACTTAGAAATGCAAGTAGCTTCTCCCACTTTTTCGAAACAGTTCTCCAAACATGGAATTGGATCTGCATCAATCTTTGTAACGGCATTGACTTTGTGATAGTCCACACATGACCGTTGGGTACCATCTGGCTTTGGCACCATGATTATATGTGAACTCCAGTCACTGTAACTCACTTCGATTATGACATATTGGAGTGTGCGCTCTATCTCCTTCTGAACCTGTGCCAATTTTGAAGAGTCATGCCCGTAAGGATGTTGCTTAATCAGAACAGCATCTCCTGTGTCTACATCATGCACAATTATGTTCGTACTTCCCAGTTTATTGCCGCATATCTCTCCACAAGATAGTAAAAACTCTTTCAGGTCACTTTTCTTTTCTTGTGTAAGGTAATTCAATAATGTATCCCAATTTTTGACAACTTCCTCATTCTCCAATTTGATTTGTGGAATGTCCAATTCAGAATCCTCTGAACTTGGTTCTTCCTTCTGTGCTGTAATCATTAACACCTTCTCCTCTTGCTTTCCTTCCCTATCAAAATACCTTTTGAGAATATTCACATGACACACTCCGTGAGATCTCATCCTGTCTGGAGTCCGTATCAAATAGTTCACCTCATTCAATTTCTTCCCAATTTGATAAGATACGCCAAAACTTGCTTTTCAAGGTTCAACTGTTACTGGAAATAACACCAATACTTTACTCCCAACTGCAAAATTGCCAATTTCTGATTTCGCACCCACTTCCTGTTTCATTGTATGCTGCGATACTTTTAAATGCTGTCTACCCAACTCTCCAGCTCTATTTAATCGTTCCCTAAAATTTGACACATTGTCTAAATGAGTGGTCTCTGAATTCTGACATTAATTTCTCCTTAATCAATGTTAATGGTCCTTTTACTTTATGCCCACAAATTAATTTAAATAGACTGAATTTGGTCGATTCATTCTGTGCATCTGTGATCACAAATAGTTCAAAAGGAATTTCCTTATCGCAATCATCTGGATAATTCTGACCATAAAACCTCAACATGGTCTTCACTGTTTGATGCCATCTCTCTCATGCTCCCTGTGATTCCAAATAGTACGCAGTAAATTTGAATTGCTTTATTCCCAAGTTATCCATCATCTCCTTGAATAGTTCAGATGTGAGGTTTGATCTGTCTGGATCTCTATTGGTAGTCCGTACCTAGTAAAAAAATAAGCATTTTTCTACAACTCTTTTAGCTGTGATGCTGCATAATGGGTCTGCCCCCGGAAATCTAGTCGACACATTCATTGTTGTTAATAAATACTTATTTCCCCTTTTTGTTTGAGGTAGGGGCCTACACAATCTATCAAATGTTGGAATAGGTATGAAAGTTACAGGTTTATTACTGTCTGTGTGAGACATCTGGCAAAATTCAACTACATCTTTGTGTATTCCAGGCCAGTGAAAGTATCTTTGTATTCCAGCCTGTAATGTCCTAACCCCGAAATGATCTCCAAGTGGTAGCTCATGTGCCACTCGCAACGCTTCCTTTCTATACCCAACAGGAAAAACAATTTGAAGAATTTCTGTCCACGCCTGATCTGCTTCAATGTGCACTGATCTCCATATCCATATTAAGACATCATTTATTAAGTAATAACACACAGGAATGCATTCATTCTCTTTCTTCCTAAATGTTTTTTGATATAACTTTTGCAACTCCTCATCTTTCTGCTGTAATTCAATCACCTTAGCAGAGCTAAAAAACTTCCATATTTTCATACTTGCTCCTTCTGTTTCACTTATCTGATCAAAAAGAAACTTTCGGATAACTCTATGTCAGCTTCCTTATCTCTGCCTTTATCCTGCTTAATCCAGTGCATTTGTGATCTGCTGATGACGTAATCAGGGAGAATTCCTGGATAAACATTCTCCAGGTTTTCAGTTGCCTGCATCTCCGCTGACTTTTCAACTAGAGTAGGCAGCACGCCTACCAGTGAATCAGCTATATTATTTGCAAGGACAATTTTTATTCCTGGAGCTGAGAGTTAGGGGTCCTGTACTCCTACCACACATTCTCCGCTCTTCTCTGGACTCCATCGCCTCACTTTACATAACTGAGCACTTTTTGCCTCACTATGAATTCCTGTTACCAGCACATTTTCTGGCAATAGTCTCTCAAGAGTTCATAAAGCATCACTCCTCAGCATTACAGACTGAAAATATCCTGTGTCAATTAATATTGGAACCTCCTTACCAATTACTCCTGGTCTATGTGAATAAACTTTACCCTTCCACGTAGATTATTTAACGCAGATTTAGCATGTCCACTGATCATCTTGTACACTCTGAGGCAGTTGCCTAACTCCCCCTATGCTTTTTGTTACGAGTTCAAAGAAACTTTCAGGCTTGTCTTGTTATCCTACAGCTGGTTTTCTCCCAGCTCACCAACACATTGAGTTTGTGTGGCCCACTTTATTACAATGAAAACACCATAGTATTTAAACTTCTTTGGCCCCCTCAAGGTTTTCTTTATTACTGTGGTAAATTATCCTTACATTCTACACTGTGATCTACATTTCCCTTTGCACGTGAAGCTATCTCTTTGCTCCAATTTCTGTCCATCAGAGACCAGAACTGGTTCTGGAAAGCAAATCAAGTTTATGGACCAGTTCATAATCATCAGCCATTTCAGCAGCTAACCTTGCTCTTTGCACTCTCTGCTCTTCCACCTGAGTTTGTACTACTTTAGGTAGTGAATTTTTGAACTCCTCCAAATACTAACCTCTCTAGGGGCATTATAGCTTTGCCTGAATTTTAAAGCTCTTATCCAACTATCGAAATTAGTCTGTTTGATCCTTACAAACTCAGTGTAGGTTTGACCAGGATCCTCATTAGATTCCTGAAAGGTTGCCTATGTTGACTTAATTTTTTTTAATCTCTTCAGACTCCCCAGATATCTCCTCTGATAGGGATGTGAATACCTCACCAGTCCTACCTACAAGTTTCGTTTGGATCAACAAAACCCACATTGCCTCTGGCCAATGCATTTGTTGAGCCAACTTTTCAAATGAGACGAAAAGGTCATCACATTCTTCTCATCAAGTTGAGGCAATGCTTGAACATAAGCAAACCAATTCTCACTAGGCTTCTGACTACCAAGAGTTGCTCATCCGCACTCTCTTCCTTACTAAACCCACCCTCAGTCGTTATCTCCAGTGTTTAACACTGACTTCCCTTTTTAAGTGTCAGTTTTTGCCATTCAAAAGCTCTCTCTTTCTCTCTCCCCTGCTACTTTCTCTTTTGCCATTCTTTCTTTTTACTCTCTGTTCAACTGCTCTCTCTTTTCCCCCTTCTTCTGCATTTTATTGAAAGTCAGATGTTTCATTTATGCTGCCCTTTCCTTAGGTCTCGCCGCTAACTCAAGATGTTTCATTTGCAACTGAATTCTTCCCATCACTATAGATTCTGATGGTTTCTCCAGCAAGTTTAATTGACGAGCTACTGCTGTAATTACCTAACCTTTCCTCACAGAAGCAGTCAGTACCAATTCCAGCTTCCCTGCTAGTTCTTGCAAATTGGTCTTATTCACTTTTCGTAAAATATCCAAAGTCACTGCGTGCACAACCAGGAAACGTTTGGCGACTGAAATAGCCATTACTATTCGAAGCTTTGTCAACCCAGTCAAACGAATACCCGAACTAAAGACACTAGCACCACCAACTCGCTGTTGAAAATCCAGCAATGAGCCCCCAGTCTGTTATGGACGAGGCTAGACCACTCAAAACATGCTTAAGCAAGCAGCCCAGAGCATAACTTTGCAGTTTGTTTTGGTAATTATCCAATGAAAATTACCCGGAGTAATTTAGCTAGGGTGACTACTAGATTTTAAATCAGAGAAAAACGTTACTCACAAAATTACACAATGAAACACAATGAACAGAATAAAGAACCCCTACAGAATTCAACTGATCCAGCTAGACTTAATTATGCTATTCCAAATACACACAATAGTCCCAATAATCAAACTCACTTGAAATAACGTCACAATGCAATGCATGTTTCCAGTTTGAAGCAAAATGGCAGAAAAGAGAGAGAGAGTTTCCACACAGCTCCCAATTGAAATCCCCAGTTCAAGACTCAACTGAAAACTGCTCAGCTCAACTCAACTCAGCTAGCTCAGCTAAAAGAGCTGACAACTCCTCGTTCATTATGCAAGTCACTTCGAAAGCATGACCACTTTGGCCTGTAGTTTCATCTGTTTACATAAAAGGCCTCTGAAAATCCCTTTCATGTCTGTACCAAACCAGACCAATCATAGCCTGGCCCCGTTTTATTGATGCTCTGAAAAACATCAAGGACAGAATCTACTTGAGCCAATGAACAGCTTTTAGTAAAAAAGGATTGCTTTGTTACAGAGAAGACAGGCTAGTATCCTGTATGGAGGTCAGAAGCTGGTGGGAATGGCTAATACTATCAGAGTGTGGCTGATGACAGATTTGTGAACAACATGATGTTCAATGCAAGGTCACACACCAACTGTACAACCAGACGGTTAGAGTTCATTCAGAAACTGAAGCTCTCTCTCTCAACCAATATGGGGGCTCCATAGAGCTCTGTAAATATTCATAGAGTCATAGAATCCTATAGCACAGAGACAGGCCATTAGCACAAACTGGTTCATGCTGATCAAAATGTCCATCCATGCTAACCCCATTTCCCTGCGCTTGGTCCATATCCTTCTAAACCTTTTCTATCTGTATATTTGGCCAAATGTGAAGACACATATCATGGAAAACATGGTATATCTAATGCTATACGCATTTTGTTTTGAAAATAATGAGTGTTGATTGATAACACGTCAGTGTTAATGCAATCACGTTTTTATTCTTTTTGTAGCGTTACAGATTATACACTTATTTCCTTCACACTCTCCTCATGGTGCCATCACTACAGGGATTAGTCTGGTGAATCTCCATTACACCGTCTCTCTCTGTAGCAAGGAGATCATTATTATAAATGAAAGAAAATACTGTCTCAAGTACACTCCACAACTGCAGGACGGTGTCTTCACTCTTATATTTTAATCATTTTGTAATGAACGATACTACTCATTATTGGGCTGATTACTTGCTGAGTCATAGAGTCATAGAGACGCACAACATGGAAACAGATCCTTCGGACCGACCCGTCCGTGCCGACCCAGATATCCCAACCCAATCTAGTCCCACCTGCCAGTACCCGACTGCTCGGTAGGGATTCTGTTAGTGCCCCATGATCAAGGACATCCAGCTCCTTTTCACCAAGAGCACTTCCCATCATCTCGCCTTCTCATAAATACAAAATGAGATGGATGGCAATTTTTTGCCAATCATTTATTTGGCTTATGAAGCAAAGTCACACTAACAACAACATCACTGTTGCCATTGGAGTTGATTGGAGATACTGAGGAGGCGATGATCCAGCTGTATTATCTCTGAGTATCAATCCAGGGAATCAGGTAATGACCCAGACACCGGATCCGAATCCCACAACGGCAAATGTTGGAAATTGAATTCAATAAAATATCAGCAATTAAGAATCAAATGAAACAATGAAATCATTGTCCATCATCCTTCCTGGCACCCTCATACCCTTCCAGAAAGGAAATCTACCATCCTCAGCTGGTCTTGCTAACATGTAACGCCACAGCAATGTGGTTAACTCTCAGTTGCAGTTTGAAATGGCCAAGCCAGCCACTCAGTTATATCAGTCACTTCAAAGCATCAAAAAAAAAGAAACCGCATGGACCTCAGCACTGACTACTTACAGCCCACAGACAGCAGTGGGTCAGGAAGGCAGCTCACCAACACCTTCTCAAGGACAATGAGGAAAGGGAATTAAATACTGGCCCAGCATAAACAGGAACTTTGACACATACCTTACATGGTCATTATTATCAGAAATATGGGAACAGGAGAAACATAAGTAAGGTTTAATTTCATTTTTTATTTCCATCCCAGCTGATCATCAACAATCTCTTTGCTTCTTTCTCTCTATCTCTCTCTTTCTCCATCTATTCAACTCAGTCCTTCTCCCTTTCATAACAGATGTCGGTGTCACCAACATCGATCACACTATTTCCCAACTGTGTTCAGTTCTGATGTATGGTCATTAGAATCGAATTGCCAATTCCATTTTTCTCTCGACCCGAGGGGGCTGCCAAATCTGCTCAGTTTGTCTGGCACTTTCTCGTTCTTTATTGTTTCTGATCTGTTGCATCATTCTTTGCTTTATTTAACCTTTAATTTTGTTATTACTTGGAATGACTGCATCACTGAGAGTGGCAGCATTTTTTAACCTAACCAAATGTCATTTACTGTGAGGTCATTCTTTGAGGCAGTACAGAACCAAACACATTTCTGTGGGACTCACATAAATCTTAAGCCAGACCAGATAATAACAGACGTTCTATTTACCAAAGGACATCAGTGAAATAGATAAAAGTATGAACAAAATGCTGGAAATGTTATGGTTGTTATTTCCAATTCCTTTCTTTTGTATTTACTTTCTGACATTGTCTGTGGTAGGATGTGGAATAGCATATTTCTGTGTAATAGCCTGTGCATCTGAATTACATTTCTTCCGACGTTACTGCGCTGAAAGAGTGTTTCTGTCATTAAGTTATTTTAGAGACAAGAACAAAGTTGCGATCGAAATATTTGCAACTGGAAGAGTGCTTAAAGGAGAGGTGTAACCATAATGTCTGAATTTTAACAAGGCATAGATAATGGTTTATTAAGCGTCAGCATTGAAGCCAAGATGGTGACTGGGCATATAATTGAGCTGGTAGTGGATAGGTTTTGTGATGGACAGAATACCGAGACATAAATGAATTTTATTTATTTAAATTCGATATTGTGAACAGTCTCGTTCTCAGATGTTTGTGAGGGCGGTGGTGTGGGCAGTTCTGAAATTTGTGGGTAATCAATGGAATTTGCATTTGAAACTGAAGACAGTAGTTTCTGTCTTTGTCAAATATCGATAACAGAAATAGCAAAGAAGTTCGCCATGGTTGATGAGAGTAATAAATGGATAGAGATGAAGAAACTTACCAGGAACACCAACAATAGCGAGGATAGGGTAGTAACCTGCCTGGATAATCAGCAGTGCACCATATATCAAATCTGGTAATGTTGACAAAAACCAGGAAACATAGGAAAGACCCAAGTATAAACTCCTGTCCATTGTTACAGCATTCCAGTCTAATATTCTCAGATTCTGATCCATGCATGGATCATTCCAGACTATTCTCAGATGTTTAAATCTCCTTTTTCTGTCTCTGCAGCTGCTGATTCCTTTGAGCGTTGGAGTTAATGCATTTGCTGCTACAATGGCATAAACCATTGCAAGAGACCCCTTACTAATAGGAGACGGAAAACATCCAGTGACATAGCTGGGATCCATAGAGACTAGCATCACTCACAGTCACTGAACAAACAGCTCCATTTAACCCCTTTCAGTATGGTTCCTTCAGTTCCCAAAAACTACTGGACTGGATTGAATGTTGGCACCGTTGGCTATTGATCACATTTCCCTTCACCCATTGCTCTCGTGAAGTTAGTAGTGTTGGAGAATGATGCATGTTTTCTTATCGCAGGCTAGATGATTTTGCTGTGTTGTCTTTTTGCAATACTGTAACCGGCTGTACCTCGCACCACCACCACCCTCAAAATCCACAATCTACATGCTGTTACAGTGCAGATCTCTCCTCGACTAGAACAGGCACCAGCCAATATGTTCACAGTGGATATATTTGCACTCCAATGCATAGGAAATGTGAATTTGTCTGGGCATTCCTTTAATTGGTCTAATAAGGCAATTTTTTATCTTCGATATTGAATGTGCTTCAGCACTTTTTTAAATATAAACTCACAAACACCTTAACACACTTTATTGAGCACAAGTTTCTTCCCATTCTCCTCATGGTAACATCATGCCTGGGTTTAGTCTGGTGAAACCCCTTTGCTGATTAAACCTGTACACAATACATCTAACAGTCTCTCAACAAAATACTATCATTGGGAAAGATACATTTACTTTGGTACTTTAATCATTTTGCATGGCCAGCCACATATCATTTACTTCCTGCTGTGTAAAAAATCGATTTGTGACTTATGACCAAGCACATCCAGGTCTATTTCAACAACAGCATTTCCCAACCTCTCACTATTTAATGAACATAAACGTGAGTGATGTTATTTGTTGTTCATATCTGAAATATCTTGCAAAGCGCTATTGGCCAAACACTGATCCTTCTGATACCCCAAAGCCTTCACTCCAGATAATTATACTACTCTCTCCATTCCCTCGATTATCCAACTGTTAATACATTCGGTGTATTCCACCCCTACCTACCCATGGACTCTAACATTCTCTACTCACCTCTATTCAACCATGTCAACCGTCTTTTGAAAATTCAAATACTTCATTCCCACTGGTTCTCAATTGTCGATGTCACAACTGACAACCTCCACAATATCCAACAGGTTTATAAAGGATCAAGATCATTTCCCCTTCCTGAATCTAGATTGATCTTTCGAATCACGACATTATTTTCCAAGTGTCTAGTTGTCACATTCCTTACAAAAGGTTCCAATGTTTTTCTTACAGCTTACATCAAGCTAACCACTGTTTAGTTTGTTGTTTGCTCTCTCCGTCCTGTTTTAAATATTTAGGTTTACAATCGCTGCTTTCCAGTCTGGAGGATCCTTTCCAGAATTTAACCAGCTTTGAAGAATAATCAGTAATTTGTTCACTAGCTCTACTGCCACCTCCTCAATGCTCTGGGAAATAGAACATCAGATGCAGCAATATACCATTCATAAATTCAGTCAGGTTTTGAAAGACATACCTTTTATTAATTCTAATTTCCTGCTGTTCCCCATTTTCACCAGTCGCTCTGTTCCCCTGTATTTCTGGAAGTTTCTTTCTGTATCTTCCTCAGGGAGATGGACACAATATATTGCTCTCAGCGGACAGATGGGTTCTGTCAGCCAGTGAATATATCGGACGACTGCACTCCAGTGATGATGGATATGTTACTCACTCCTGCCTGGAAAGTTCCAGAATTAATCCAGTTTAATTCATGGTGAACATCAGCACAGTCCTGTCACTGGTGTGAGGCTACACAGTATACTGAAGGAGGGGACACAGCTCAGTGACCACCTCAATTTTGGTTTCATACCTGAAACCTGCTCCAGCTTAAACAAATGTCCCGGGAAATCGAAGGAAAGATAATGCACTGTCCTGCACCACCCTATTTATAGATAACGGTCAAGATAACAGCTGAGGATAAAACGCTCTCTGCTCAAAATTGTATTTCATAACAGGACAAGTGTTTAAAAGCAGTGTTTGGCTGAATACAATAAAGTGAGACAAAGTGAAATAGCCAGAATTGTGATTGGATATAAAATAAGTGCATATTTTTGCAGGAACCCAGGGGGTTGAATGGCTGAAAGTTCCTAGACCTGAAAATGGGAATTATTTGGAACACTACCTGGAATTCATATTAAATGTGTGTGTGTGAGAGAGAGAGAGAGAGATCGCAGGTACCGCACTGAGCTGGGTGGTGAGCTCAGACCATGCTCAGGCCTCCTCTGGGAAGAGAATGGACACCCCATACTAGCCCATTCTCTTAGGACCTCTGTGCCCCTGTTGAAAAATCGTGGTGTTAGTTCCCCTTATCTCTCATGCTCGGGGTCACCTGTGCAGGGTGGCTCCAAACTGAGGAAGTACAACAATGTGCCCATTGGCCTTTGAAAGATGGCACAAGTGTCAGTGATCATAAAATAGCCAGAGTTATCAGTGCGAGGGTGAGTCCCTCCAGCCATGTTGGGTTGGAGAATTGGGGTGGCATTGAATGCGAGGAACACTATGAGATTGAGTGGGTAGTTAATGTAGTGAATTCGATAAGATAGCACCATGAAACTAGTTCAGTCTGGTACAGACAATCCCTCTGTCACACTCAATAAAAATGTCACTGAGACAAACTATTGTTAGATACAGCCCAATGAGTCGAAGACTCTGATGAACCCACACCCAAAGTTGCAGAACAAATGTTCATCTAAAACTCTCCCTCGTCTTTATTGACGCCAATATCCTCTTCACCTATCATTCCTAGGAATACTGGGTCATGTTGCAGGATGCTGTCGAAATGTCCTCATTTCAGCATTCTGAAACCTGTGATTTTACGTGAAATTGTCTCTCAATCTCCCTTTCGCTTTTTCCCCAAAGTCCTTTTGATTGTTGGTAGTTAAACTGATATCCCCGCCATCTCTCTCTGGCAGGAACTAAGGAATACGGGCTAGGCAATAAGGACTCTGTATCAGAGTGATCATGTAACTAGATGGCAATTCAGAGGCATGGGCTGTGACTCCAAGGCAGTGTTTAAAATCCTACCACAGCCGATGACAGAGCTTAAATTCGAATGACAAAAATTGGAATGAAACCTAATTTCACTCATGGAAACCAGAAACCGTTAAGATTTATTTTCATTATTTCCCTAATAGCTCAATGGCTCAATGATTTAATTTTCCTATCCTGTGGAAAAGATCTTGGCCTGTCACCCTGACCATTCCTCCTCTGATTTTGTAAATTTCTATAATGTCATCCCTCAACCTCCTACTCTCCATCTGATACTAACTTCAAGAACAAGCATTGCAAGTTAAGCACTGTAAATTTGAAACAATGTTAAAAGTGACGGGTAAACAGCCCTCGGCCCAAACTTCGTACTGTCATTTGCTTTCTTCTTTATGTTGCAATCCTAAGGCAGCATGAATATCTTACTAGTGCCAATAAGCCGGCAAGCACCTGAATTCCTTTGTCTGATTCCTGTGATGATTTCTACAATGAAAATGTATCTCAGGCCAGATCGATGTAATTCTACATCTTCAACATTCTCCCTCTTGGCCTCCATATGGCTTTATGTGGCTGTGTTTTCTTTATCTTGCACTCAATAGAGAGAACCCCTATCCTCATTCTCATCTTAATTTAATCTCATTTTATATCATGTTCTCGTTCACCACAGCAAAAAGCCTGTTCATCTGTTGTCACACCCTCTGTTCCCTGTCACCTACCCCCCACCTCTGGCAAGGAACTAAAATGCCCAGTTTCCAATCCTTTTCAGTTCTGAAGAAGTGTCCACTGGACTTGCTTAGTTTATTCAGCAATTTGTGTTTTTCAACATTATCCAAAGATGTGTGTTAAATCTGCTCAAACGCCCTGTCCAGCACAGAGCGCTGTACATTGGGAAGTGAACAAAAACGCAAAGTGCGCAAGTTCAGTGTCTCTGAAATGACATAAGGCTGGCGTCACTGACACGACAGAGGTCTTAATCATGGTCAGGGAAAAAAACAGAGGAAAAAATATTCACTTCAAACATAGAAGATGGTATTACTGGAAAGAAAATGATTCAGATTAATATGTTAAAGTCTCTGAGTAATGTAACAAATTGGAGGCGTGACATCAGGGTGGGACCCTCAACGGAATGAGATTATGAACCTGGATGTGCTCTCACATCAGAAACCAAGTTAGGTCAATGAGTACAGGGCAGATGAGTGAATGGGTCTCGGTGTGAACTGGGGGAAAGTCAGTATAATTGATTTGCAGATATTGCAGCTCACATTGGGTTATCATGTGATGCTGTAAATCTCAGCAGCAGCCGCAGCAGAATTGCATTCAAGCACAATCCATAAGTTTTCCCCCAGGATAATCCATCACTCTACCATTATCATCAAGCCGAGTGATGGTTCAGTGCGGGGTTTGGGTGAACATGCCAGAGTCAGAACCATGTGTATCGAAACCTGATGACAACCCCTTAAAGCTACCACACTTGACTGGTTACATTACAAACAGCAGAACTACCATCTGATGGAGATGGTGAAATGATCCCAAGACAAACAGATAAGATCGAAACTCTGTAGTCAAGCCACATTCAGTCATCACTGTCGATGGACTAATAAACAACTTACAGGAGGAGAGGATTCCACAAATATCCATAGCCCTGTACATCAATGTCCAAGACAAGGTCGTAGTATTTGCACCATCCTGAGCCAGAAGTGTTGAGTCGGTAATCCACCTCACCCTCCGCATGATGCCCACAGAATCACAGATGCCAATCTTCAACCAAATCGATTCGCTGCACGTGACATGAAGAAACGGCTGAATACAGTAGATATGACGACGGCAATGGGCCCTGACACCATTCCTGCAATAGGAATGAAGATTGTGCTGCACAACAAGCCGTGTCCCGGGGGAAGCTGTTTCAATCCAACTCCAACTGCGACATCTGCCTGACCAAGTAGTCAGTTCGGGTAAAAAGTGAGGTCTGCAGATGCTGGAGATCACAGTTGAAAATGTGTTGCTGGTTAAAGCACAGCAGGTTAGGCAGCATCCAAGGAATAGGAAATTCGACGTTTCAGGCATAAGCCCTTCATCAGGAATCTTGATGAAGGGCTTATGTCCGAAACGTCGAATTTCCTATTCCTTGGATGCTGCCTAACCTGCTGTGCTTTACCCAGCAACACATTTTCAACAAGTGGGAAGTTCCTCAACAATATCCAGTCCCATAACAAGGGAATGACTACAATCTGACCATTTACCACCCCCTCAGTCACGTTGCGATAGCCGCATTGGTGGGAGTTCTTTTTGACTGAACTGCTAAGCAGCACAGAAATAATGTGCTCAGTCTGGTTTCCGATAGGTCCCCATGTGGAGATGGTGTTGTTGTGCAAATGTCACTGGATTACTGATCCAGACCGGGATAATGTTCTGGCAGCTGGTGGAAGTTAAAACAATTCACAAAATATCGAGATATAAAATCTGGTGCCAGTAATATTGGCCTTGAATCTAATGTCCATTGTAAACATCTGTTCCTACCCCAATGTACTTTCAGGAAGTGAATCTCCCGTGCTTCCTGTTCTGGCCTGCAAGTGTCTCCAGACACACAGACATGTGATAAACTCTACAATGGTCTCTGAAACGGTCAAGCAAGACACTCAATTGTATCAAATTTTTCTGAGTTCTTAAAGGATCAACCCAGACAGAACACTAAGAACGAGCTTTGGAAAAGGGAACGGGAAACACAGTCCTGCCGACCAGACAGATGCTGCCTTCCTAATGTTTGAGAGCTTGTGACAACAATGACAGAGCTTTCCCCCAGACTGCACAGAAACATCAGGAAGGGAGCAGAGCATTAGACACTTTCCTTGTTCTAGCTCATGGAGACAAGTTCACTTTTATAACCCTAGTTAATACATTCTTCAGAAGCTCATCAATTCATGTCTTATGCTGCTCAATGACTGACCGTCCAACCCATACAGTCACAGAAGCACTGGCTTTGTACTGTCATAAATACAGTACGATCTACATTCGTTCCACTTTCCAAAATGAGGCCCATAGCCATATATGTTATGGCACTTCAAGGGCACGACCACGTATTCATTAACGGTTGTGAGGTTACCTGCCCTCTCAGGAAGTGCATTCCTGAACCCAACAAGCTCTGGATGAAAACCAATCGTCAAATCCTCACTAAACATCAAACCCTTCACTTTAACATGGTACTCTCTTGTTCTTCGCCCTTTGACTGAAAGGAACAGCTGGTGTCTATCCATGCTGTCCATGCCCCGGTAACCTTATCCTTCTGAAGCACATCCCTCTCAACCTTCTCTCCTTCAAAGTAAACAACCCGAGCTGATCTACTCCATCCAAGGCAACATCCTGGTGAATCTGCACTGCACCCTGCCCAGTGCAATCACATACTTCCTGTAATGTAGCTCCCAGAACTGTACATAGTATTCCATTTGGCCTCACCAAAGTTCCACATAGCTCTTGTAATCTGTGCCTCCATGAATAAAGGCTATGTTTATGGTCGCTATGCTTTGTCAACTTGTGCATTAACGTGTTTAATCACATTCAGGGATGTTTCCAGCACCCTCTGAGCTTACTAGTGTGCTGTTATTCATTGAGTCCTCCCCTGTCTGGTTCCTTCTTCCAAAGTACATCACCTCATATTTATAAGGGTTACATTCCATTGGCCATTGATTCACCAATTTGATCATTCCATCTTTATCTTCCTGTAATATAAGGCCTTCCTCCTCACTGCCAACCAACCAGCCAAACTTTGTGTCAAACGCAAACTGATTTATCACATTCACCCTAACCCCCTCCAAAATCACAGCTGCATCATTTATGAATGCTACAAATTCGCACGCACTAGCTCTCGCAGCGCTGCTTCTTCATCGCATGATTATGCTGTTCAAAATGTCGTGCTTAAATAAACAGTTGGACTATCATCTCGTGTTCTGTAAATTTTTAACTTTGCCCAAGCAAGTCCACCACTGTCATCTCCGAATCACACATAAAATGGGACACAACACTGATCCCTGTGGTACACGATTGGATACTGGTCTCCAGTCAAACAAATTTACTTCTACCAGCGGACCTTCTGTCTCCTACCACTAAGTTGATTTGGATACAACTTGGCAAATTACTGATGAGTCCTATCTTTTCCCTGGTTATTCTGCTCCACTTGACGTACCTGTAGAATATCTGGGGATTTTCCCTAATCTTGTCCTGCCAGCAGGCTTCCATGTCGCTCTGTTCGTCAGTCCCCTTCAAATGAAGAATTGCCTTCTTACTGCTGTCTGAAATGGTCTATCATTTGCCTGCCAGTATTTGCCTTAAATGTAGAGTAGACAGCCAGAGAAAAATTCTGTTTATTTCCAACTTGTCATATGTTTAGTGACTTCTCTAAATTTCACTATGATCACCTCTCACTCTTTGAAACTGTAAAGCATACAGGCCGAGTTTCCGCATTAGGCAATATCGCCATCTGAGGGATTAATCTGGAGAATGTCCTTTGCCCATCCTCCGTGGTCAGTATATCCTTTCTCAGATTGGGTCACCAACACTGGACTCAATACTCTATGTACAGTTTCAGTAGCAAGCTGTGAAACTGCTTCAACATGACCTTCCGACAATGTTCTGATTCTCTTAAATGAGGGCGAACCTGACTTTAACATTTAACATCTATATATTCCTCCAATAACCATTCACATTACTTTATTTATGAATTCACTGCATGAGTTCTTATAAAAAAGCCTTCTGAAAATCGAAATACGCCATTTCTATTTTGCAATAAACAAGTTCAAATCATTCTGAAGTTTGTCAAGGATGAAGACTCTGTCAGACTCTGTCAGTGCATACTGATTCTCTCCAATGTTGCTGTTAATTTCTAAATATCCAATATCAGATCCTACATAACAGATTCCATCAGTTTACCTACAGATGTCAAGTTAATTGGTCTGCAGTTCTCCACACTATCTCTTCTTCCCTTTGCAGATGCTTGAATCCCTTCCATTCATCACCAATGCTTTGAACACATTTACTAAGTTCCGGTCTCTGCAGAATGTACAGGAAAATAAAACAGTCATCGACAGCACAATTAATGCATCTATTGCTGATTTATTTCTAATATTTTGATACGAAGTACAACTGGCTCACCAGACTTAGCAATGCTCAATCCTGCTACAATACTACTATGCTGACCTTGAACTATTACCTTGTTACTGATATGAATTGACTTTCTGTCTTTAGTTCCGCAAGTTCCATGTGATCATTTGGTATTACTCAGGGATTTTATGGATCTTCCTCCTTGATGACAGATGCAAAGGAACTGGTTACTTTCTTGGACATTTCCCTGTTCTCCTCTATAACCTCTCTTCTCCTGATTACAACATTCCACATTTGACCTTGCTTTTATTTTGTTTACTTTGCAATACAGATTGTAGATTTATGTAGTCTTTGTGTTCTTCTTTCACAGAATCATTAAAAGCCCACAGTGCGGAAAAGGCCCAGCAAGTCCACCCTGCCCCTTCGAAGTGTAACCAGCCAGACCCATTCACATCCAATTCTACATTTTGCGATATAATCTACACATCCCTGAACACTTTGCACAAATAAGCATGGCCAATTCACCTAACCTGTAATTCTTTGGACTGTGGGAGCAAACCGGAGCACTAAGAGGAAACCCACGCAGACACGGGGAGAATATGCAATTTCCACACAAACAAATTTCTGAGAATTCTCCGGTTGCCACAATGTCTAAAATTCTTCTGAGCTCACTTCCTATGATTAACATAATCTTTAATTTATTATGTTAACCTTCATGAAGTCACTTGTCCTTTCTTTGGTGATTCTACCTTAAAGAAATAGACATATTTTTCAGACATTGCAGGTTTTCTGTAGATCTCCTGGTCCTGAACAGGTGTATCCAAGAACACAGCAAGAGGCGAGAGAAGATATTGCTGGGGCCCTGGCTGATCGTTTTGCATCACTGCTGTCCACGGGGGAGGTCCCGGAATACTGGAGGGTCGTGAACGTTGTGCTCTGGTTCAAGGAGGGCTGCGAAGAAGAACCTGTGAACTATAGACCAGTTCGCTTTACAACTATGACATGTAAGTTCCTTCAGAAGCTTCTGAGAGATAACATATGCATGCATTTGAAAAGACACGGTTTCATAAGGAGCAGTCAGCACTGCTTTGTGCATAGGATATCATGGCTCACAATTCTTTAGAATTCTTGTGAGGAAGGAACCTCAAAAGGTGGTAGGGTAGTAGACGTAGTCTATCTAGATTTCAGGAAGGCCTTTGGTAAGATTCCACATAATAGGCTGCTCTGAAAGGTTTGATGGCATGGAATTCAGGGGATCTGGCAATTTGGACACTCAATTGGCTTGATGGGAGAAAGCAGAGGCTAATACTGGAAGGATGCCTGTTGGACTTGAGGCCTGTGACTAGTGGAGTGTCTCAGGGGTCGGTGATGGGCATATTACTGTTTGTTATCAGTATCAATGCTTTGGATGAGAATGTGCAAAGCATGATTAGTAATTAGGATGATGACAATAAAATAGGCAGTACTGCGAACAGTGAGAAAAGTTATCAGAAATTGCAGTAGGACCTTTATCAGCTGGGGAAGTGGGCTGAGAAATGGCAAATAGAGATTAATATAGATATATGTGGGGTGTTTCATTTTGGAAAGTCAAATCCAGGTTGTAGTTTCATGGTGAATGTTAGACCCTGAAGGAGTGTAGAGGAACAGAGGGTCCTTGGATCTCAGGTCCGTGGTTCTCTGAAAGTAGTTGTACGTAGACAGGGCAGTGAAAAAGGCTTTTGGCACACTGGCCTTCATCAGTCAGGGCATTGAATATAGAAGTTGGCGAGTTATATTGCAGTTGGACAGGACTCTGGTGAGGCATGCACTTGGAATATTGTGTTCGGTTTTGTTCACTTTGCCATGGGAAGGATGTGATTAAACTGGAAAGAGGACAGAAGAAATTTACAAGGATGTTGCCAGTACTTGACGGTCTGAGTTGTAGGGGGAGTTTGGACTGGCCAGAACATTTTCCTTTGAGTGTAAGAAACTGAGGGGAAATCGTATAGAAAAGTATAAAATCATGAGATGTATGGATAAGGTGAATACACTTATTCTTTTTGCCAGTTTTGGGAATCAAGGTCGAGAGGACATCAGCTTAGAGGTGAAAGAATAAAAAGGATCCTGAGCGCCAACGTTTTTATGCAGAGGTTGGTACACATATGAAATTAGCAGACAGCAGTTTGGTTGAGGCATGCACATTAACAACATTCAAAAGGCTTTTAGACAAATACGTGGATAGGAAAGATTAAGAAGAATAAGGGCAAGGGCAGGGAAATGGAATGAGCAGGATGGACATTTTGGTCGGTATGGACCCCTTTGGTCTAAAGGGTCTGTATCCAAGCTGCAGGGCTCCATGGTTCTATGACTCTAACAACCATTGCGTGTCTACCACTTCACGCTCAAACATTTGATATTGTATGCAGGCGCCGTGTAAAATACAACATATTAACGTCTCTAGTCCTCAGAGCAAGGTTACTAATGAGTTCTCCTGACCACACAGCACCAAATCGAAAATAACCTGCTCTCTTGTTTGAGTCACAACATACTCATCAACGAACCTGTTATATGCTTATGGAATTTATTCTTCATAACATTAGCAGTTACTTAGTTAACGCAGTTTAGATGCAATTTAAGATCATTCAATAATACTGTAGCACCCACAGTATTTGCACCTCTAATTTCCAGAGCATACAATGCACAGAATTTGCACGAGAGCATTGGTTGAGACACATAACACACAAATGTTTGCTTCTCCTTCCTATTTGTAAGATCCACCCAAACGGATTCTGTGAAATCTGAGGGACAGCGTCTGTGGTGTTATTAGTGATAGACTTGGACAAGACATTCGGGGAGGGTCACCTCGACGCTGACATGATCTGAAGAAATGACCAGCATCACAGGACAAGTATCAATATCCTCCCCACTCTGTCAGGTTAACTGTTACCGTACTCTCTCTGCTGCCTCACACTCACTACCTGTAATACCACCTACCCCCTAACAAGGCTCACACTCTATCTCCAAATAAGGCTCACGCACTCACACTCTCACTATTGAATTCAGCACCTTCGCCCACCCCCCACCTCCCCACCCCGCGCGCTCTCTCTCCCTCCACTATACTCCCAGCACTAATAACACTGCATGGATACAACACTGTGGACTGACTCCCTCCGGACACCTCACCATTGCCCTCCCCCTCCACCTACTCCAGCTCTAAGAGCAGGGCCACACACTCCCACCATCATTCCCTCCCCGCTGTTCTCTCATTCCAGTAGAAACGGACTGTAATAGGAGAGAAAGGGCCAAGCCAGATGGTGGAGCACCCGATATCTGATCCCTCCTCCACCCCTCGTGCCATGTGAGGAGGACACTGGTATGAGCCGGAGTAGACCGGGACGTGTCGTGTGGAGATTCCGTGACATCCATGTCCCTCCAACTGAGTAAAAAACAATGTTCAGTGAAGGGCAACTCACACTTTAACCACTCTGTCTGTTCTCACAATTTTCTCCCTCCCAAAACAGCAAATATCTCATTGCAGAGAGATACAGGCACAAAATATTCAGAGACATATGTAAACACGCTAACATACTGACACTCACAGTACATACACAGAGATAGAACCGCACACAAGTAGTGGCATTCGGAGACATAGACAGTCGCACACAAATAGGCACAAGCACAAGTATAACATGCAGGATAATACACAGATAAACCAATGTCAGCACATAAATACACAAACACACAGACACATGAACAAACACACACAAATGCACATACGGACGCACAGAGACACAGACACTAGTGCTTATAAGACAGAGACAGACAGGTTTTTCATGAATAAGCCTGTCATGAGTCACAGAGAGTAGTCAGGAGGATGATGTTGAGAAATCTCTAAGCCAGTATTAATTGGCTTTCAGAGTCGCTGGGCCGAATGTCCTACTTCTGCGTTTTTAATGCTCGTCTGGTGTCATGCTATCAGTTATTCTCTTCCTGGGACAGGAGCAGAGAATGAGTTTAATACATATTTGATTGAAAAGGGTCAGTGGTCCTATTGGACAGGTTTAGGGGGCTGAATGGTTTATGTCTATGCCTAATTATTCTGGCCTTGTGTTTCAAAAGAGGTGGTGATTTCTTGTTAGGTTAACACAGTTTAAAATAACGGGTCCCACACTGAAATAAGGTCGCCCCTTTCACTTTAGTATTGTACTACCTGTGGTGTCCTCATCCTCAGGGAGCAGTGAAGACTCGGTTTTTGAAGATATTCAAGGTGAGCGCGACTGATCTTTGCTGGACAGGAGAGTCAATATTATTGGGAACAGACAGGAGACGGATGGTCAAACACAATCGGATCAGTCATGAGCATTCTGACAGGTGGTGCCGAATGGCCAACTGCTGCACCTACCCCATGTGTTGTTCCCTCAATCCACCCTTCGATGCTGTTATAGAAATATACTGCTGGCCCTACCTAATGTGTTGTTCCCTCAATCCACTCTCGATGCTGTTACAGGGATATACTGCTGCCATTACCCCACGTATTGTGCCCTCCATCCACCCCTCGAAGCTGTGATAGAGATTGGGGGCCTTCTCATTCAGCCAGTCATTATCGTTACCATGAGACTGGAGAAGACCATTCTGCCTATTTAACGAGTTACAGAGGAAAATAGAACTAATCATTTTAGCTCATTAAGTACATTTTACAGTACAGGACGCCATGTAAACATCTGAGCTGCTACACAGGAAGCTCTTGCTAACAGGAAATAGAGAGTAGAGATAAATGCTTATTTTCACATTACAAAGCTCTAACTGGTAGAGTGCCTCAGAGATCACTGTGGGATAATCAACGATCAATATCTGGAGGAAGGGACTGAATATAACAAAGCCCAATTAGCTTAAAGACCAAGCTGGTCATCCTGTATGTCATCAAATGGAGGTCGTGTGTCATCAATGTGATATAGGCAAAGGGAGGTTCGTGAGCAAACCTTCAACAGATATAGCATAATGTGAGTTGTCTATTTTGGATGGAAGGATAAAATAATGTTAAACAATTTAAGTGGAAAGAGATGGCAGAACTCTGTGATACAGACGGTATTCATGATCCTGGTACACGAATCATATGTCGTTAGTCTGCACTTGCTGTAAGTGGTATGGAAGATAAGAGGAATAATTGTGTTTCTGGCAAAGGGTACCAGGTTTAATCAGGAATGTTTTACTGCATCTGTACTGGTAAAAGTGAGGAGTGCAGATGCTGGAGATCAGAGTCGAACAATGTGAGGGTGGAAAAGGCACAGCCAATCAGGCAGCATCCGAGGAGCGGGAGAATTGGCATCACGGGTATAAGTCCTTCATCAGGAATATGCCCAAAACATCGAGTCTCCTGTTCATTGGGTGCTGCCTGACCTGTTGTGGTTTTCCAGCATCACATTTTTCGAGTCTGCATCTGTATAGGAAGTTGCTAAGACCACATCTGGCACATTATGTTCAGTTTTGATCTCTGAACCTCAAAAGAAATTTTAGAAGCTTATCAACAATATTTTGTTCACACTTTCCTGGAATGAAAGTCTTTTGTTCTGAAATGTTATCGGTTTTGGTCTTCGATAAGAAATCTTTTTGAATCACACACAATTTTGAAAACAATCAGTTGGATACATATTTTCTCTTCTCAGGGAGACAAAAGCTATGGAATAAATTTTAAGAATAAAATTAGAT